>NC_064421.1:43902999-44057999 GCF_023375975.1 Astyanax mexicanus | reverse complement strand
ACCGAGCCATGTATGCTAAAAGGCAAACATGCTTAACTGTGATAGAAGCACAAAAGTCAAGAGTAAAACAGAGAGTAGGTATAGATCCCTCAGTCAGACAAAGTCCACTGGCTAATCCTGCTATGAAATGGCACTTCTTCAACTGATTTATCTAGTGGGTGGGGCTCTGGTGGGTGTTGACAGGTGAGTGTTGGTGCCAAGATGATTCTATGCAGGTTTTCCTATTCTGACATCACAATAAAGGAGCACCCAAACGAATGATAGAAGCATATATGATTTCGGACACCAAACTCTTTCAAATGACAGAAAACGGGTCAATGGATTTTTTTTCTTTGCACTTTGGAGTGTTTATAGGGGCAGTTGAGACCCAGGTGTCAATAGAAAGCACACAAAAAGTGAGTTTTGCATAAAATGTCCCCTTTACGTTATACTTCTTTTTGTATTTCAGCAGAACAACGCTAAACCACAGCATACTGTATCCATATGTATATGTATGTGTTTCCTTCTCTGCAGAATTGTCCTCAATTTACAGGTTTTTTACTGTAAGTTTATTGGCTGCTACTTCACTCCCCTCAGTCTGATACAGTTAAACCCATCTCTCAGGGAAGTTGTGGTGTTTTCACTGGTTCTGCTTCATTGTAAAACTGATGAAGTAAAAAGTGAAGAAGCAAAAAAAAGAAAAGCAAGTTCTCTCGCAACATGTCCATGTCTAGACTGCTCTATCTCCCCCTCCCTTTCTCCCTCGTTCCCCCCATGCTGATCCAGCATCTCCAATTACGCTGGAGCATGACAGTAACTGGCTGCGGTGATGAATAGTGGACTTTTAAGTGACCGGTGTGTGTGGAGGCGGTAAGGCGTGTGTATAAGTGAAGGTGTGTGTGTGGAGGCGGTAAGGCGTGTGTATAAGTGAAGGTGTGTGTGTGTGGAGACGGTAAGTTGTGTGTATAAGTGAAGGTGTGTGTGTGTGTGCGGCAGAAAGGATGTCCAGCTGGGTCTGCGCCACAGCAGGGGGGCGCTGTTGAGCAGGACACACTGACAGATTCATCCATCTACATTAGCAAGAATGACCAACAGAGACAACACCCTGAAGAGAGAGTACAACACTACAGAATACAGATAGAGGAAGAGGAGGAGGAGGAGAAAAGAGGAGAGAGGAGAAGAGAAGAAGAAAGGAGAAGAGAAGAAGAAAAAGTAGAGGGGAGAGTAGGAAGAAAAGAGGAGAAGAGAGATGAGAGAAGAGGAGAGGAGAAGACAGAAGAAAAGAAATGAATTGAGAGGAGAAGATAAGAAGAAATAAGAAGAGAAGAAAAAAGGAGAAGAGAAGAAGAGGAGAGAAAAAAAAGATGAGATAGGAATGTAGGAGGAGACGAGAGATGTGAGGAGAAGATACAATAACAACGGACAAAAAGAAGATATGAATATAGAGGAGAAGAGAAGAAGAAAGAAGACGAGGAGAAGGGAGGAGAAGGGATGGGAAAAAGAAGAAATGAGAGAAGAGAAAAAGTGAATAAGAATAGATTACAGAATAGATTAAAGTAGAGGAGAAGATAAGAAAGAAGAAAATATATGAATAGAGATGAGAAGAGAATAAAATAGGAGAAGAGCAAAGAAAAGAGGGGAAGAGAGATAAGTAAGATATGAATGAAGAGGAGAAGAATAGAAGAAGGGACAAGAGAAGAGAAAAAGGAGATAGGAGAGTGGGAGATAAGAGGACATGAGAAAAAAGAGGAGATAGAAGAGTGGGAGAAGAAGAGAGATGTGAGAAGAAGATACGATAAGAACGGAGAAAAGAAGATATGAATATAGAGGAGAAGAAAAGAAGAAAGTAGATGAGGGACAAAGGGATGAGAAAAAGAGGAAAGGAGAAGAAAGAAAATGAAAGTAAAACTGGAGAATATATTAGAGAAGATAAGTTGTCAAGGAAATAAGAAAAAAAGAAGAGGAGAGAGCTGAGCAGAAGTGGAGAGGAAAGGAGAAGAGAAAAAGAGATAAGAGGGTAGGGAATAAGAGGAGCTGCGAGATAAGAGGAGAAGATAAGAAAATGAAGGAAAAAAGCAGATATGAATAGAGAGGAGAAGAAAAGAGAGGAGGAGAAGAGAGAGAAAGAGAAAAAGTCGTGTAGATTTTAGGACAGGAGAAGGGAAGGGAAGAGAAGAGAGGACAGCAGAAGAAAAAAGAAATGAGAAAAGAAAAGTAGCTAAAAAAGAGTAAAAAAAAGGAGAAGAAGAAAAGAGAAGAAAAGAGAGAAGGGAAAAAGAGTGAGTGAGGAAAAGAGGATGACAGGAAGCAAGATACGAGGAGAATTAAAGCGAAGAGGAAAAGAGAAAAATGACGAGAAGTGAGAAGAGAAGAAGAGAGGACAAAAATAAAAAAGAGAAGGAAAGAGAGAATGTATTTTGTAACTGTGTTTGTTTGCATGTTGCTTTGTGTGTGTGTGTGTGTGTGTGTGTGCATGTGTGTGTACTGGCCTTCTTTCTGAGTCAGTGATATTTAATGGGCCTCTAAATGAGATCATTATGGATGTGCTGTGGCCAGTGTGGGTTTATGTATGTTTGTTTGTGTGTGTGTGTGTGTGTGTAAAAGTGAACAAAGCTTTAAAAAGTTCTGCATTTCCATTTCAAAGCTGGCAGTTTAGCAGAAGCCTCTGTGAAGATGCTGCAGATATTAAAACACAGACAGTAGGACTGTCTGTCCCGGAAACACCAGCTCTGTTTTTTTTGGTTTATAAAATACAGGAGAAATGTGAGCTTTAGCCGGAGCTCAGAGGATGGAGCTTTAACCAGCAGCAGCAGCAGCAGCATCAGGATAATGATCAGAAACACTGTGTTATTCAAGGACAAAATGTGGAATGATAAAATGCCAAATCGATAACCTCATCTGAACACTAATGAGCAAAAACAGCAATTTAGCATGATATGAGCAGGACATCCTGCAGCTACATGTGTTGCCTACATGTGGCAGGGCTTTCCATTGGCATTTTCCAGCAGGATAATGCTCACCCACCCAAACAACAAGGGTTTTCCAGGAATGCCTCCATAGTTTTGTAACTATGATTGTGTTTATATGCATATATTAATATGATGATCACTACAGTTTGGCATGTAAATAACCTTGGCTAATCAAATAATGGTAAAATTTAGCACTTACATTAAGCAGGCAATAATTCGTTTTTTGCTTTGCAACCAGCCAATAAATACACAGATTAAGACGTGACATAAAGATTAAGTAAAAAAAACGTAATTCTTCGGCTTACGGTGGCCCAGAAAAGCACATCACAACAACATTTACAAAGCAAACAAAAAGATAACAACGCAACTACAATAATAAAACCTGGCATTTCAGAAACGCTGCATTAAGGGAAAGCAAATACATTTGCCACACTGGAAATACTCCCAGCCACTGAGATAGTAAGTCGTTATTTTGAGATACTATCTCAATATATTAATATTGTAAGTCATTATTTTGATAAACTTTCTCATTATTTTGTGATAGTAAGTCATTATTTTGATTTTTTTTTTCAAAAGCAAACACACTTGCTATCGCAAAATAATGACTCAGTACCTCAAATTTAATGACATAATATCACAAAATAAGGACTTAGTACCTCAAATTAATGAGATAATATCACAAAATAATGAATTAGTACCTCAAATTAATGACATAATATCACAAAATAAGGACTTAGTACCTCAAATTAATGAGATAATATCACAAAATAATGAATTAGTACCTCAAATTAATGAGATAATATCACAAAATAAGGACTTAGTACCTCAAATTAATGAGATAATATCACAAAATAAGGACTTAGTACCTCAAATTAATGAGATAATATCACAAAATAATGAATCAGTACCTCAAAATAACGACTTAGTATCTCAAAAAAATGACTTAGTATCTCAAAATAATGACTTAGTATCTCAAAATAATGACTTAGTATCTCAAAATAATGACTTTTGGATACAATCCAGACTAGCACCCGAACATCCCTTTCAGACAGCTTCCTCTTACAGCGTCCACAGTTAATCCTGTTGGATGTGGTTGGTCCTTCTTGGTGGTATGCTGACATTACCCTGGATATTGTGGCTCTTGATGCATCACAAAGACTTGCTGTCTTGGTCACAGATGCGCCAGCAAGACGTGCACCAACAATTTGTCCTCTTTTGAACTCTGGTATGTCTCCCATAATGTTCTGTGCATTGCAATATTTAGAGCAGAACTGTGCTCTTACCCTGCTAATTGAACCTTCACACTCTTACAGCTCTTACTGGTGCAATGTGAAATTAATGAAGATTGGCCACCAGGCTGCTACAATTTATCCCTAAAACCTCCCTAAACACTAAAATGACAGGTGTTTCAGTTTCATTGTCCAATCCCTGTACATGTTATGATAAAAATGCATGCACACACATATATATGAAGAGTTTGATTCCAAAACGCGATAAACGCCATTTTTAAAACAAATGAGTTAGAGCCAGAATCAGAATGTTATGTGACCACTCTTGAAAAGCCAATATTCAATTTTCATCAAAACGCCACATCCGCCGTGTAATACTGCCCTGCTTTCTCTCTTTCTTTCCAAAATGCGACAAACGCCAGTCTTGTTTTCCCGCAGAACGCCACATCTCCCCTCAGCCAATCACAGTGCAGCATTCCACGAGCTATAGAATGTAAACATCATATCACGCGCTGTTGAGCCGGCCGGTATTTCGTGTAGCCTACTTTCACTTTCGTTTTTCACTCTCAAAGTCCGTGAAAATGAACGGGTTTGATGGTATAGAGGAGCCTGTTCGTGTAGCAGTTATTAAAAAAAAAAGAGACCATCAAAAGAGTCTCATGTACGTGAAAACGTAAAGAAAATTAGGCATTCAGGAGGGGGGAAAATACCGGCTGTCATCTGCAGTTCACACACACACACACACACACACACAATACTATACTACACCACACTACACTACACTACACTACAGCACATGAATATAACGTGATTTTGGGGACTTTATAGTCTTAATGTCTTGTTCGTTAATGACATTTGCACTTTTTCGAAAAGAAATGTCAATAATGGTCAAACTATTATATTCAGATGTACAATTTACTGTTATTTACTATTGTATTTTGCAAATTTTCAGTAAAAAAAATTCTATTGATGCCAAAGGATATATAAGACATTTTGAAAAAAAAAAACTTGGCATGGATTTATTGCGTTTTGCGAAAAAATGAATTATTTTTTAAAAATAAATCTTTAAATATTAAAATCTTGATTTGATTTTTTTGTGTTATTTTAACCTTAGTATGGTATTTGATAGTTTGAAACAGAAAACAGTGGTTTTCAGCCTACCACTTTCTCGCTAAAGAAAACCCTTTTTTGCTCAAATTGATAAAAATGGATTTATAGCGTTTTGGAACCAAACTCTTCATATACACACACACACACTTGGGTGTTACCTTTACTGCCTGATATATATGACATTTACAGTAATCGGTCACTGTCGGTCTCCGTGGTTGCGGTAGAGCAGGTGATGGATGGGCTCTGACAGTTGTGTCATGCTCGGGTCATTCATGTTTTAAATATATCCCGTGTTGGTTGTCACACACAAACACACACACATGGACACACACACACATGCACACACACATACACACATATATGACAGTTTTGTCATGTGGTTGTCACTCAGTGTGATGTGCAATTTCAGCATGATGAGGATGCTTCAGTGCAGCTAGCGTGCCGTCTGCCTGCTAACCCAGGGTCGTTAACTCTGTGCTTCCCTGTGTACAGACTGTTCCAGAAGAGCCCAGACTGGAGCAGACTTGTTCTGGAGGGCCAGGGTCCACCAAAAATTGGTTATTTCCCTCTTGTGACCTGTTGACACTAACTGCTAACTGAGGAGCTTAATCTACTGTGAGATATTCTGGCTCTCTGTACCGTTAGCTCAGTGATGCTAGTTCTGCAGCCCTGTGATGTGAACTCTGTGTACCAGAACATTCAAATAAACATCACAGCATCTCAGACCTTGACCCACTCAGACATTACATGACTAATGCTCTGTGCTGCAGAGTTACAGTAGAATCACAAACATCATAGGATTAACACCACAGAGCACTCCAGAGCTAGCATAATGGAGGCTAATACACACACAGAGCTAATTAACGTTCAGTGGTGTTAACTCTCAGATTAATGTCTACAGCATGTCCACCCTAGAAGTTGGTACTTACGCTATGTGAGAAAGTATTCGATTCGAGCTTCAATTGGGATTCTAACTTTGATTGATTCAGAATCGATTCTCATTTTCATAAAAAAGATTTTTTAGGTGAAGCTACTGTTGCGCAGAGCTTTTTAATTGTCCTGCAGTTTTTAACTTTGCGGTACAGTTAAAAAGCTCCGCGCGACAGTAGATTAGATCTGCGGTACAGCTAAAGAGCTCCGCGCGACAGTAGATAAGCTCCGCGGTACAGTTAAAAAGCTCCGCGCGACAGTAGATGAGATCTGCGGTACAGTTAAAAAGCTCCACGCGACAGTAGATGAGATCTGCGGTACAGCTAAAGAGCTTTACGGTACAGTTAAAAAGCTCCGCGCGACAGTAGATGAGATCCGCAGTACAGCTAAAGAGCTTCACGGTACAGTTAAAAAGCTCAGCACGACAGTAGATAAGCTCCACGGTACAGTTAAAGAGCTCCGCGGTACAGTTAAAAAGCTCAGCACGACAGTAGATAAGCTCCACGGTACAGTTAAAAAGCTCAGCACGACAGTAGATAAGCTCCACGGTACAGTTAAAGAGCTCCACGGCACAGTTAAAGAGCTCCGCGGTACAGTTAAAAAGCTCTGCGCGACAGTAGATAAGCTCCACTGTACAGTTAAAGAGCTCCGCGGCACAGTTAAAAAGCTCTGCGCGACAATAGGTGAGCTTCACGGTACAGTTAAAAAAGCTCAGCGCGACAGTAGATAAGCTACTGCGCGACAGTAGATAAGCTAGTTAAAGAGCTCCGCGGTACAGTTAAAAAGCTCTGCGCGACAGTAGATAAGCTCCACGGTACAGTTAAAGAGCTCCGCGCGATAGTGCTCTTACTGCCTCTCCCTATTAGGCCACAGAGAGGCGTGTAGTGTCGTGTTACGGTGTTTGTTACACGACATGTATATTTGCTAAAGTATGGAGGATTAAGAAAAAGAAATCCAACCGATTTGAAAGAAACTGAAAAAAAATCGAATCGTGACACCAAGAATCGATTCTGAATCGAATTGTAGGATTCCCAAAGATTCCTATTTTTAACCACAACCAGGCCTGATTATTGTAAAGACATGTTAAATCAAGAAATCACTTGAATAGAACCTGTCCTTTAACATGTAGCAGAATAAAAGATCCCAAAATGTAACGCATGATGCCCCAAAGTCATTGACATTTATCAGTCTAGGAAAGTTTACAAAGTCATTTATACAACTTTGGGACTCCAGCAAACCACAGTGACAGGAACACTAGTGAACCTTCCTAAGAGTGACCAGCCTACCAAAATTACTCAAAAGAATTCCAAGAAAAAAATTATTAAAAATTACCAAAAAAAACATATTGATGATCCCCAGGACTTATTCTAGGAAATATTCTCTGGACCGACGTGGCAAAAGTGGAACTTTTTGGAAGGTGTTATATCTGGTGTACAATTAAGCATTTCAGAAAAAAATGACATCATACTGAATGTAAAACATGGTGGTGGTAGGGTGAGTGTCTGGGGCTGCTTTGGCGCTTTAGGACCTAGACAACTTCCTGTAATATATGGAACCATGAATTTGGCTTACTAACAGAAAATCCTCAAGAAACATGTCCGGCCATTAGTTTGTGACTTCATTTATTTTTTATTTTCCATTCTATTTAACAGATAAAGTACATTTTTGGGCAATTTTCCTACACAGCAAAAATGTATATGATAAATACACTTTAAATATATATTTTTCCCCATAAATTAAGATCCTCCTTCTGAGGTGCCAGACTCATTAGTTCAGTTGATTCCGAGCTTTTAGTAAATGGCACGAATCCCGGTTAGAGGGAAGTTTAGAGAGAGATCCCTGAGGAAGGAGCAGTGAATCCACAGCAGAGGCGATAATTTGAGGCCGAGCAGAAACTGGCGCTCCTGTAGAACCCGGCTTTGTTTCACTAGCTTTAAGAATCAGCTTAAGAGGAGCCATGAAACAGCATCACTTAACAGTCTTTCATAATTCATGTGGAAACGTTGCTACAGTCTGCATATCGCGGCTCTCACAGCGAGCTCCGTGCTTCTCGGCTGCCGGGAGCGCTCGCCGGGTTTATCTGCTTTTGTTTACGTGTGTTTAGATTGTCTGAGTTCTGCTGTCTCACTGTAGACTGAGACGACTTATCCATCTCCCCTCAGTACTGCTGTAATCACTCTGTTTACTCAGCAGCTGCTGCTCTACCACAATTCACAATTTCAACTCATCAGCTACCAGATCCAGGAAGGTTAGCCTGTAAGGTTACAGAAAGTGGCCCTATTTTAGCGATGTATTTAGGGGCGCGTCGATGTCGTGAGGGCACAAACTTTTAGTACTGTATTTATTTTCTGTTTGAGACAGATCCAGATACACAGTTGCAGCTGTATTGTGTGTTTTAATCAGTCAGTGGCGCACCTGTATTTCCCACCGCCAAGACAGAAACATGACAGATATTTACCTAAACACATCTAATTTACAGACCACCACGCCCATTAGTGAAGATACATTCCTAAACTCTATAAAAAATAGACTGCTGACAGAGTGTAAGATAGCAACGAGCATCATGACGCACCTTGCACAGGCTGTACGATAAAGCCTATAATGTTCCAGGAACGTGATTTACAGTGTTTCTCACGTAGCTAGGTAAATACTAATGTGATGGAACAATAACATTCCCCAAGTAACATTCCCAAAACATTCTAAGAATGACAACTCTAATGTAACTACTAACCAATTCTTACAATTCTTTACTGGAGTTTTATGGTAAATCCAACCATAATATGCCCATCGTTGTTAGTGATTTTGTGCATCAACATCATAAAATGCAATTTTACGTAAAACAGACTAACCACACTGCAGAACATCCATTGGCAAAAACTAGAAAAATATATGCAAATTAAGACACATTTATGTATATTAAGCAAAAAAATCTGCCAATGGGGTAAGCAACATTTTCTCAGTAAGATTTCTTACATAAAGCAATGGCAAAGTCTCAAAATGAGTGAAGTTACACTTAGATCAAGCAAAAAAGTCACTGTTTTTGGACAGAAGAATCAGAATAATTTGATTGCTGCTTGATTGTGCTTATTTTGAGTTCAAATTACTTAAAATAAGATACAAATTCTAAGTAAGAATGATTAAGATAATTATCCCTAAAATAAGCAAAATAATCTAACACTTACAATGCTTAGTAGAGAAGAAAATAAGATTTATTGCTTTAAATTTAGAAAATTCACTTGCTAAGATTTAGTTTTTTGCAGTGCATATTTTTTTAACTATATTGCGCACTTAAAATCCTCTAATTTTCGCCAAAAAATTGCCAAAAAATCCCCAAAAAATCGCCAGTGCATCTTATAATCCGGTGTGTCTTATGTATGAATTTTACGAGTCAGGTTGTAAGGAGCAGTAAAGCCACTCTGCTGAAGTACAGCTTTATAGAGAAGTTTCAGTTTAGTTCTCCAGCACCAAGGCTGACGCGGTATTAGCATTAGCCACTAACTGTGCTAGTTCTTTTGCCGTTCAGAGGAAAGTATTATTGGCCTGTAGACTGCTGCTTACCCCGGCTAGCACTGCTGGAGCAGTATAAACACTAGCCACTAACCGTGCTAAGCGCTAGCTCTTTTGCTGTTCAGAGGGGAGTATTATCAGACTGTAGCCTGAGCATTTAACGTGTTAAAACAAGCTACATGGGATGAATCGCTAGCTTATATCGCAGTTACTAGCACTAAAAGCGAATAGCACTAGTGGTTAGCGGTTAGCGACTAATGCTGCTGCACCCAGCATTAGTGGAATCTGGAAATCTAAGCTTACTGTAAATAAACGAAAGTGCTTTACTCACCCACCTCTTTCTCCCTTTCCACTCCTCCCTCGCTCACCCCATCAGAAAGAGAGAGAGAGAAGTTGGGATTGAAATAGGGCTCACACAGAGTCTGTGTGTGTGTGTGTGTATGTGTGTGTGATTAAGGCTTTATTATTAGGCTCTGAATGAAAATACCGACATGTGGATAAATCTCCCCCCACCCCCCCCAAATAACTCAGCGGCCTTATCGCTTTGAATTTAGCCACAGTGGAGAACCACCTGAGTCTGCAGTGTAATAAGCAGTGTGTGTGTGTGTGTGTGTGCGTGTTTGTGTGTGTTTGTGTGAAGAGGTTTGTGTGTGAGAGGAAATAAGGTTGTCAAGCTGCCAGAGTAGGTAATGTGCATTATATGCATGACGTGTGTGTGTGTGTGTGTGTGTGTGTGTGTGTGTGTGTGTGTGTAAATGGTTGATATAAGAGAATCGATTGCATTGAAGGCATGAAGCAATGAAGCTTAAATTAAATTCTCTATGATTTACACACACACACAAACACACACACACACACACATGGCAATAAGTGAATATTGACGCCTGACTTTATCTGTCCATCTGCTGTATGTGTGTGTGTGTATGTGTGTGTGTGTGTACATATTTAACACACACTACTCTCTAGAAGAACACTCTGACAGATCATCTGAAGTTCACTAAAGACCTTTTAGAGAATCCAGAACCCCAGTGGAAGAACCCTCTGTCCAGAGTTAACTTACCCTAGCCTAAGAACCACCAGTTATACACCTGTTAAACATGGGGTTGGCAGTATCAGTTTGCCGCTGCATTGGTGCCTTAGATCCAAGATGATTTGGCTTCATTGATTGTCCTGTAAATTCTGTACTGGACCAGCACAACAATGTCTACAGAATCATGTCCAGGGTATCTGTCTAAGAACAATAATGCATAAAGGATGCGTTAGTATTATATTTATACTGTATATATATATATCTTTAATATAGATAATAAACACGGGACATATTACTTTATATAGATACTTAGATGTTTAAAATGCATATAGGCATTTTATTATTACATATAGAAAATTGAATTTATATCTAACACATATGGAGTTTATTATTATTATAAATGGATATGCACTGTGGTGTTGTCAGTTTTATTGGACAGGCCTGTGAGTAATGGTTAATGCTGCTCAATTAGTTTAATTAAAGCACTTCCACTGGTGTAGCATTAGTGTATGGATTTATGACTGTAGCGTCTCTGATGGGAACAGAGCACTGCTTTAGTAATTACTGTAAATGCATGTCAGACTTTTACGGGAGAGGAGATGTTGCTTAGTGTGTGTGTGTGTGTGTATGTGTGTTTGTGTGTGTGTTTTATGTGTGGGAGTGATTTGGGCAGATCAAATCCACTGAGTTAGCACAGGAAATTCTAGAAAGAATAATGTTATACATTTATGAATGGTATTTTAACTTTAAAGTAATAAATACAAGTATTTCAGAAACAATAAGTCCCCTCAAGCGCGACACTTTCTTCTACTAACTGGTTTCAGATGATCTAAGCTGGTCCTTGATGATGAATAGTTCGTTTTAATTTTAAGTAGATAGTTTTAATCATATATTTTTTGTGTGGTATCAGTTTAAGCAGAGTGTGTTTGCCTATTGTTGTGACTTAGATGACCAATTTATGAAGAAATCCAAGTAATTCCAAAGAGTTCACATACTTGAAATGTTTTTTTATTTTATTTTAAATAAAACCTATGAATTAACTTATGTCTTGGAATGAAATGGCCTTCATACTTCATATTTCTTTCTCTTTTCTCTCTCTCTCTTTCTTTCTCTGTGTTTATTTTTGCTGGGTTAGAGCTGGTGGCATTTACTGCAGCTGTAGAGGTCACTGTTTTTTTGTTTACTGCAGTGTTTTACAGCCGAGTGTCGGAGTCATGCTAAAAAAAGCCTAATGAAGGACAGGTGAGATGATTTCACTAAGAAAAACTTTCAAATGTTTTCCTCCTAGAGTGGAGCTGGTGTTTAAACTCTGCAGCAGTACAGAATAAGTCTTAGTACAGTATTCACTTTTGCTGGAAACCGAAGGGTTAAACACATGGGTGATTTAAGGATCATGATGAGATTTATAGGTGCTGAGTATTCAAGTAGCCACACCTCCCTCCATAAAAAAAACAAAAAAACGAAACAAATAAAATTCCCAACAGCAGTGAGTGGATCAACTAAGAAAACATTGAATAATTTAGATGAAAATCAGACACACAAACTATTAGGTATAGAGGTGTACAGGTGTGTTTCTTTCATTATAAACATCTTTTCAGATTTTTTTTTTTAGATATTTGAGCCAACTTTCCTTTTTCAACTGCTATCTGTGTATGTTATCAGGTCTAAATTATAATAATATTAAATTATATTCAGTTAATTTTTGTATCTTATCTCTCACCTGAACCTGCTCTTCACTTATTTCATAAACCTAATATCCATGGCTGATCTTACCATATCTTCTATTGTTCTGTAGCATTAAAAATACTTTTTTTATTTCGCACTATAAGGTGCACCGGATTATAAGGGGTACTATCAATGAACGTCTATTTTCTGGTCTATTTTCATACATAAGGTCCACTAGAATATAAGCACATTTAGTGACACAAGTAAGGAACAGGGGTGTTGCCATGTTTTCCTACCACTGGGTGGTGAGACTGTAAAGCTAAGCTACGTGAACAAAACTTTAATTCTTAAAAAATATATTTTCATTTCAAGTTAAACGAGTGCTGTATGTTAATCTACACAGATTTCTCTCCTGAAAACTGTTTATTTGGGTGAGTAAAGCACTTCCATTTATTTACAGTAAGCTTAGATTTTCAGATTTCCACTAAGGCTGGGTGCAGCAGCATTAGCATTAGAGGCTAACTGCTAGTGGCGGTAAATGCCACCCAACAGTGCTACACCGAGGAAGCCTGAGTGTTCAGGTAAGCCAGGGTGATATTAGCTAGCTGTTCGTACTGTGTAGCTTGTTTTAACACGGTAAACCAGCAGGACACAATCCGATATACTCACCTCTAAACAGCAAAAGCTTGGTTAGCAGCTAATGCTAATGCTGCTCCAGCACTATACAGAATGTTACAACTGAAGACTTTCAGATTAAACACCAAACCTATTAGTAATCAAAGGATTACATTTAGTAAATAGAGTGACAGAAAGTGATAGAAAAGTAAAGCATCAAACATAATGTATGAACCACTATCTAATAAATTAGCAGCAAGCTAACACACCTAAACAGCTCAATCCATAATATAAACCCCAAGATAATGGCTAGCACAAGCTGACTGGCTAGCTGTGAGCTAACACATTACTGAACAATATGCTGTATGCTAACATCTCTAGTGTGTGTGTGTGTATACTGTGATGCCTTTTACATAAAAAGCTTCACAAACACACACCAGTTAGCGCCAAGCTAATGAGCTGCTGTGTGTTTCCCTTAATGAGGCTTTTTAAATAGCTCTGAGTGCTAATTAACATCAGCATCATCCCACAGCTCTCTAAAGACCATCACCCCATCTCTCTCTCTCCATTCACTGACCTCTACTCTCTCTATCACCCCCCCTCTCTCTCTCTCCATTCACTGACCTCTACTCTCTCTATCACTTGATAGAGAGTAGAGGTCAGTGAACATATAGAGAGAGTTTGATAGAGAGAGTAGAGGTCAGTGAATGGAGAGAGAGAGAGAGGGTGATAGAGAGAGTAGAGGTCGGTAAATGGAGAGAGAGAGAGGGTGGAGGTCAGTGAATGGAGAGAGCGAGAGAGAGGGTGATAGAGAGAGTAGAGGTCAGTGAATGGAGAGAGCGAGAGAGAGGGTGATAGAGAGAGTAGAGGTCAGTGAATGGGGAGAGAGAGAGATGGGGTGATAGAGAGAGTAGAGGTCAGTGAATGGAGAGAGAGAGAGGGTGATAGAGAGAGCAGAGGTCAGTGAATGGAGAGAGAGAGGGTGATAGAGAGAGTAGAGGTCAGTGAATGGAGAGAGAGAGAGAGGGTGATAGAGAGAGTAGAGGTCGGTAAATGGAGAGAGAGAGAGAGGGTGATAGAGAGATTAGAGGTCAGTGAATGGAGAGCGAGAGAGAGGGTGATAGAGAGAGTAGAGGTCAGTGAATGGAGAGAGAGAGAGATGGGGTGATAGAGAAAGTAGAGATCAGTGAATGGAGAGAGAGAGATGGGGTGATAGAGAGAGTAGAGGTCAGTGAATGGAGAGAGAGAGAGAGGGTGATAGAGAGAGTAGAGGTCGGTAAATGGAGAGAGAGAGAGAGGGTGATAGAGAGATTAGAGGTCAGTGAATGGAGAGAGCGAGAGAGAGGGTGATAGAGAGAGTAGAGGTCAGTGAATGGAGAGAGAGAGAGATGGGGTGATAGAGAGAGTAGAGGTCAGTGAATGGAGAGAGAGAGAGGGTGATAGAGAGAGCAGAGGTCAGTGAATGGAGAGAGAGAGAGGGTGATAGAGAGAGCAGAGGTCAGTGAATGGAGAGAGAGAGAGGGTGATAGAGAGAGTAGAGGTCAGTGAATGTAGAGAGAGAGAGAAAGAGGATGATAGAGAGAGTAGAGGTCAGTGAATGGAGAGAGTGAGAGAGAGAGGGTGATAGAGAGAGTAGAGGTCAGTGAATGGAGAGAGAGAGGGTGATAGAGAGAGTAGATGTCAGTGAATGGAGAGAGAGAGAGAGGGTGATAGAGAGAGTAGAGGTCAGTGAATGGAGAGAGAGAGAGGGTGATAGAGAGAATAGAGGTCAGTGAATGGAGAGAGTGAGAGAGAGAGAGGATGATAGAGAGAGTAGAGGTCAGTGAATGGAGAGAGAGAGAGGATGATAGAGAGAGTAGAGGTCAGTGAATGGAGAGAGAGAGAGAGGGTGATAGAGAGAGTAGAGGTGAGTGAATGTAGAGAGAAAGAGAGATGGGGTGATAGAGAGACTAAAGGTTAGTGAATGTAGAGAGAGAGAGCGGGTGATAGAGAGAGTAGAGGTCAGTGAATGGAGAGAGTGAGAGAGAGAGAGGGTGATAGAGAGAGTAGAGGTCAGTGAATGGAGAGAGAATTCTGCCTGATTCATCCTTATTAACATGTTCCTCATCACCTGCTCTTCTTCAACCAGTTCTACCTGATCTATCCTACCGGACCTGCTCTAGCTCACCTGTTTTGCCTCATCCACCTTTCCTCACCTGTTCTTCTTCACCTGTCTCACCTCTATACTTTGCCTCACTTTTTCTGCTTCATCTGTAGTACCTCAATTGCCCTGCCATCACCTGTATTGATACACCTGCTTTCTTTGCTTTGTTCTTCTTCACTTTCTCTATTTTAGCTTTTTTACTACACCTGTCCTACCTCACCTGGCCTTCCTCACCTGTTCTACATCTCATATTAACCTCACCTTGTCTGGCTTATTCGCAGGGAGATACAGGCTGAGTGCCTCTGCCCCAGTTTGCTCTTATTTTGCAGACGTTTTGTATCTGATTGATCTGAGCTGAGGAAGAAAAGCTGATTGTAGAAACACTTCTCTGCAGGACATTCACTGAAAAAAGAGAGAGAGAGACAGAGAGAGATAGAGGTTGAATAGAGAGGCAGCGTGTCGTATGTGACAGAGTGAGTGTATTCTATTCCTGCATTTCCGTTGCATCCTTAATTAGACTGTAAGCGGGGGATGTCACACTACATTAACGGGAAGCTCTTCAGTGCCTACACACACACACTCACGCACACACACACACACACACACATACAAAATAAGTGTTTGTGTCAGTCAAACACGTCCCCCGGCCTGTGCCTGGGGCAAAATGTGTGCTCTGCCCTCCTGTAATACCACCCCCCTTCCTAGAGGTACACACACCCCATCCTTAATTAGAGCTGTTCGGTATCCAGCTGTTTATAATTAAATTTATATGGAGCTCTGCATCACCCAATAACAGCACCTACTACTGTACCAGTACATTTCAGTAACAGGGGGAAACTCTCAACACCATGAAAAAGCTCATTAATGAACAGAACAGAGAAGGAAGGAGGAAAGGCCTTTGGCAATATACCAGATTGTGGAAGGTCTGATGGGGAAGTTGAGGTCCTCATTGGTAGAAAGTTAGGACAAGGCAATGCAAGTGAGGAGGAGCAGGTAGGCTAGGTTAGGGGAGGTGAGGTATGGTAGGGCACTTGAAATAGTTCAAGTGAAACAAGTTAAGGAAGGTGCATTAGGTTGGGCAGACAAGGTATAGCAGATCTACAACAATATGCAGATCTACAACAATATGTGTCAGGTGAGGCAAGACAGGGTAAATAAGTTGAGGTACATCAGGTAAGCTGGATATTCATTAGGTCAGGTAGTCAAGATAGAGCAGGCAAGGTGAGGTAAGATCAAGTATAGCAGGTGAGGTAAGACAAGATAAGGCAGATGAGGTAAGATAAGGTAGGGCTGATAAGATAAGGTAGAGATGGCCAGGTAAGACAAGGTTTGGCAGATGAGGTAAGACAAGATAAGGCAGATGAGGTAAAATAAGGTAGGGCAGATCAGGTAAGATAAAGTAGAGATGTCGAGGTAAGATAAGGTAGGGAATGTGGGATGTGTTTTTTTTGCCCATGGGTGTCCTTTTACATTGATTGAATGGATAAAAAAAAATCAGAACAAATATTGATCATCTCCAGTACAATGGTTTGGAATGTCCGGAAGAAGAAAGTCGTCACTGGTGTACTAGGTAACAGATGGTGAATTGGCAGACCAAGGAAAAACACAGCAGTTAAAGACAGAAACTTTGTGAGTGCTGTATAGTGCTCTTTTAGGGTCTGTATAGACCTCCACTGTTACTGCAAGCAAGGGATTTGCAACTAAAAAAGAAGTTTTACTTTATTCACTTTAATCTATTTTGAGTTTATTTGTTCCAATACTTTTGCATATAAGAATAAGAAAAATGGGTGGGTTCAGACAGGAAATGTTTTTTTTTTTTAACTGTACCTGTAAATGAAAGCCGAAGTGTCTCATATTAATTTTTAAATGACAAACCTAAATGCTTTTAATCTACAGCACAGATAACGTGATTTTACTCACCATTCCAATACTGTTGGTGGGCACTGTATTAATTATATGTAAACCGAAGCTTGCTGTAACTGTACCTGCATTATTTCCACAGCAGTGTGTGTGTGTGTTTGTGTGTGTTTATGTCAGTAGGGGGGGGCTTTATTATGATCTAATTCTGATGTAAGACTGGTACCAAATGTCAGGTGGTTGTGTACCTCAGTGCGTAATAGTGGTGTAATGCAGTAATAACACTAATAACACTTGAGCTTTAAGGGTTAAATCAACAATTTCCTTCAGATCTAGTCTGTTTTTTTTTACAGATATGATCAGAACGCTGTGGGATTTCCATCTGATGGGGTTAAACATGTCGTAGGAGAGCTGGTAAAATGGATAAATAATTAATTAGCTTTAATATCAGAGCAATCTTTCATGATTTAATTCGGAGGGTTTGGGAAGACGTGCGTGCGGCTCGGCGGTAAATAAAAAGAAAGCGTTTAGCAGCAGCAGCAGCAGAAGGATGGAGAGGGAAGACCAATAAAGAAGAGACGGGTGTGGATGAGTGAGCAAGCTAATTAACTCCAAAAACTATAAAAATGTAAATTTGCAGTTCGCCACCATGGGAAACTAATTAAACGCACTGAAATGGTAAAGAGCAAATTGAATTTGCCAAAAAGAGAGAAACAGAATGAGAGAGAGAAAGAGAGAGAGGGGGGGGGGGGGGGGGAATGCATCGGATCTCTTACATCATGGTCCAATGGCCACGTTTGCTCTTCCTCAGAGGAAAAAATGATTGCAACCACTGGAATGTCACCAGATCTATCTAGAACTAAACTGCAGAGAACTGACGTTCAGATGTTCCTTTAAGAACTGTTCCTCACACTGGAGCACTATTCACTATTCAATATGATCATTATTCCCCACATTAGAACACTATTTAGAACAATATCGTTAAAAAAAAGCAGGACTGGTTCACGATAATCACTATCATTGGAGCAACTCCACAGCTCATCCTTTAACTGTTGGATGGAGCACCATCATTCCAGAGAACACAGTTCCACTGCTCCACAGCTTCACAGCTCACTGCTGGAAGATTTTATAACCCTGTAGTCCATGTTTGGCATCAGGCATGGTGCCAGATGGTTCTTGTTTATCTGCTCCAGAAAGTCCTATTTTATTGGCAGTATTTCTCTATGTGGACTAGACAAGCTGTCTATACATGTATTAGTAGGGGAGCCCACAAATATTTTAACATATATTATATCTTTTTAGACAGATAGATAGATAGATAGATAGATAGATAGATAGATAGATAGATAGATAGATAGATAGATAGATAGATAGATAGATAGATAGATAGATAGATAGATAGATAGATCTATCTATCTGGTTAAATGATAGAGGAAGCTCATGTTTTGCTGTGTTTATGTTGAAAAGCTGATCTTCTTTAGTCTAGAATTGTATTGAAGTAAAAGTAAAGTTTTTCTGGATTCATCAGACTTTTTAGTGTTAGTTACAGCGCACCCCTCAGTCTGGTACAAGAATCAATTGAAACACAGTTAATGTTTTCTCTTGCAGTAGAAATGTGGAGACTGCCTGTGTACAAATATTATATATTTAATTCAAATCTTTTTAAAATGATTTTAATTATTAAAATGATTTGGCAAACAACAAAAGTTGAGTTCTCTCTCTTTCTCTTTCTTTCTCTCCTCTACATAACAGGCTTTTATTCTCACACTTGAAAAGCGTGAAAGTAAAGCTTTTCAGGATTATGTTCTTTTGTTTTAGTACATTATACTCGTCTTCGCTCGGAACAGCTGCGGACGCAGACGCGTTTATCCCAACAAACAAGCTGTTAATAAGAAACTAGTCATTAATAAGAAATTAGTGTGAATCTGCCTGCAGTGGTTTCAGCGCAAATACTGCTGAATATTTTACGAGCCGTGTTTGGATGGAATTAGAAGCATTCGCTCTGAAGGCAGGAAAACAGACTGTGTTCCCGTGTAATTGTGCTGACTGGAAGTCGGGGGGAAACGGATGACGTCCTCGCTGCGGCGTTCCAGGCTTTATTCACGGCGGATTTTTAGAAAGACATCAGTTTGGCTGTGCGGAGTGACTCTAAGGCCTGCAGAGCCGCTGGGAAAATTATTCCAGCTCAGCGTTTCTGTTTAACAGGAATACTTCATCCCGAACCGCCGGCTGGACCGAGCGTCCCTGTAGGATTCCTAATACCATAACTGCACTATAATAACAGCAACAGGGGACCGTGTTCCAATTTTCAGTCTTTTGAGGGCCCTATTTTAGTGAGCTATAGAGCACCGGTCAATTGCCCATCATGCAGCTGAATTTAGGGACATGTCCATGTGTCTTTGGTATTATGAGTGTGCCAAAAAATAAGCATTGCGTGGTTCAAAAATTGCAAAAGCTATAAACCAATTCTCTTAATTAATCATGAGTGTGTTTTGAGCGTAATGTAAAATAAAACAATCAGTTTGTCAATTGCCATTCTGTTTACAGTATCTTAACAGTGTGGCGCTTTGTGTGTCTCAGCAGAGGAACCTGATCTGAGCGTTCACACTGTAAGGGTACGCCAACAGCGTATTTAAGTGAACAACAATGTTATTTTATTCTTTATTCTGTTTATTGGGCAGTTAAGTTGAGTTAAGTTAAGTTAAGTTAAGTCGGGTTTGTGCTCAAATGTGTGTGTAACAAACCTCTATAGGTTCATTTCAGTCAGTGGTGCACACTAAAAATTATTCATAAAATTTACTTTAAAAAAGCTTCGCAGCTTTCTGCATTTGCTTTTTTTTAAGAAAATTTAATGTCAGATAAATATAAGTAACTTCAACTCGGTTTCAAGACTTAAATGTTACACAGAGTAAATAAGTGACCTGAACTTCAGTCAATCCTTTCTTATGGTAAACTTTCTTAATTTATTTTTGCTGAATCAATCCTTTATTTGATTAAACTTTACTTAATTTCTGCATACAATATTACCTAATTTCAATTACTTAAGTTATACAATATTACTCATAATTTATGATACATATAATGAAGTTTAAATATTTTTAGTTAGTATTTTTTTTTAGTCTCAACACATGGATGTCATGTAATACATTCTTTTTAGTATACTAAAAAAATGTATTACATGCCATCCAAGAATGTATTACATGTATAAATGAAGTAATTGTAATTAGGTAATATTGTTTGCAGAAATTAAGTAAAGTTTACTAAAAGAAAGGATTGAATGAAGTTCAGTTCACTTATTTACTCTATGTAACATTTAAGTCTTGAAACTCTTGAAGTCTTGAAGTTACTTAAATTTACATAAAATTAAATTTACTTAAAAAAAAGCAAATGCAGGAAGTTGTGAAACTATTTTTAAGTAAATTTTAGGCATCATTTTTTTCAGTCAACCACAAAAATAGTAACACACCAGAAATTAAACTGAACACACCTCATTCTTAGAGAATGTTCTCTATTTGGTTCCTCTTAGTGGTTCGTCCTCGTACTTTTAGAAACTTTCTCTTTTTAAGTCCAGAGTCCTCTCAATGATTCTTTCTTATGCTCTTGGCAAGTTTCTCCAAGTTGTTCGTCTAATGCTTTTGGTTCTTCCTTATGTTTCTAGAGAGCTTCATCTTTAATATTTTGGTTCTTCTCAATGGCTCCTTTTTCTTCTTGTAGGAAGTTTCTCTTTTTAAGTCTCTAAGTGGCTCTTCCTCATATCTTTATGCAGTTGCTTCTTGTAAGTTTTCCATTGTGATCTGGCAAGCATTTCTTTTTTTTACGTTTCTTATGATCTAATGCAGTTGTTTGAGTCGTGGTTCTTCTTCATGCTTCTAGACAGTTTCCAGAGTTAAGTCTTGTTTTTTCTCTCTTTTTGATTATCTCATGGTTCTTTCTCTTGTTTTCAGACAGTTACAGTATTTGAGTTTTAGTCCTTCTCTACGGTTCTTTACCAAAATCTAAGATAGTTAGTCAGTAAGATCCATGATTCTTAAAACTGATTTATCCTCATCCTCTATTGATGAGCTGTGGTTTTCACTAGTTCTTCCTCATGCTTCTGGGGACTTATTCCCAGCAGTGTCTCTGCTGGGGAGGATTAGGGAACCTGCCTTTCTAGAAAGCTGCTTTGGGACACTGGTTAGAAAGAGCTCTACTAATAAAACGCAATTGAAATGCATCAAACAGCGAGCCGTAAGCTCTGAACGTTAAAAAATAACAACACACCACAGGGTTCCCCCCATTATACATTTCTCATTTCAGTCTGAGTCTTCAGGGATGTATGTGGAGAGCAGACAGTTCAGTTAATCCAATTCAGTTCACTTTAGTTTGTGGAGAACCGTCAATAATAAACAGCTCTACTGTGAGCTAATCCCTAATGAGCTCGCCGTTTGAGACCGGGACAAGGAAACCCTGCCTGAGATGCATTTACTGACCTTTACTCACTGCTACAGCCAGGAAAATAGTAGTCAGAATTAAGTTCAAAGTTCTTCAAAGCACTGTCTGTGCTCTGTCCATGTTTTTGATCATTTTGTGTTCAACCTTCGTCTATATAAAACCCTCTGTATTCATTTTGTTATGTTCTAGTACCTTCTGTCCTACCTTGTCTATGTATAGAAGTGTCTTTCCCAAGCCTGGACTTGTTATAGTACTTTATATCTTTCAAGGATTAAATCAACACTATACATCTATTTACATAGAACTATACAGTGGTGTAAAACTGTGTTTTATCAAAGTTTTAGTGAATTTTACTTTTCTAGCCACATCCAAGCCTGGTTACTGACACACCTCTTCTCAATCAAGAAATCACTTAAACTGGACCTGCCTGACAAACTGAAGCAAACCAAAAGATACTCAAAAGCTAGACATCATGCCAATATCCAAAGAAATTCAGTAACAAATGAGAAAGAAAGGAATTGAGATCTATCAGTCTGGAAAAGGCGAAAAATGTGGAACAGTGGTAAACCTTCCCTGGAGTGGCCGCCTGACCAAAATTACCCCAAGAGTGCAGCGACCAATCATCCAAGAGGTCACAAAAGACCCCACAACATCCAAAGAACTGCAGGCCACAGTTAAAAAAAAAGTCAGCTTTCATGACTTTGAAAATACTTTATGAACTGACGAGACAGAAGTTGAGAACTTTTTGGATGTTTAGTGGAAGATTTTTTCTCACTTAATAATACAAATCTTCATTTAAAAACTGCATTTTGCGCTTACTTGTGATGTTTTTGACTAATATTTAAATTTGTTTGACATTTAAGAGTCACAAACATGCAAAAAAAATAAGAAATCATGAAGGGCAAACCCTTTTCACACCACTGTATAGGTCTCCACCCTTCTACTGTCGAAGTAACTTCTGTCTCAATTCTGTCCCTGCTCTAGAACATTCAATTAACACCCCACTTCTTTTTACGTAGAACTATATCTCCACCCTTCTACTGTCCAGAACCTTCAGTCTCCATTCTGTCCCTGTGTGCTAGAACTGTCTTAATACACCCTACTGTCAAAAGTATTCATGCACTTATTCACCACATCATCGCTCGGAGGAAAGTGCAGCATCGGTTTTCCGATACATCAGCTCACAGACGGCTTGTGCTGACAACATCACATCAACATCACCCTTTGGAGTGATGTGGGGAGAGAGCGCCATCTACTCACCCAGAGAGAGCAAGGCCAGTTGTGCTCTCTCAGGGCTCCGGCAGCTGATGGCAAGCTGCATGAACGGAATTCAAACAGGCAATCTCCTGATCATATTGGTAGCGCTTAGCCTGCTGGACTATTCAAGTTCTATAGCAGACTACTTCTGCAAACAATAGTAAAAGAATGGGTCACTTTCAGGAACTCTGGACCTGTGCAACAAGTCCAGTAGTGAAATTTCCTCACTACTAAATATTCCACAGCCAACTGTCAGTGATATTATAACAACATGAAAGCAACTGAAAATGACAGCAACTTACACCTCTGTTGACACCAGCTAGTTAACGTTGGCTATCTTGTGTAAGTAACTATAGCCACAAAGCTGAAGTTCATGTTCTACAGCAGACAAGTACCCAACTGTTAGCTTCTGAAACGCAGTGGAGCAGGAAGCTGTGGAGATCCAGCTGAGTGCAGACGTGCTGAGGAACAGCAGCAGACGTGCTGAGGTCAGGAACAGCCAGCGTAGGGCTGTGCTTCTCTCAGGCAGGAGTTCAGCCTGGACTGAGGGTGCTGGATCTGGATGGTCAGTCAAGAGCAGCAGATACTGAGAGGATCATCCGGGGGTCGAGAACATGGACATCTGTGATTCACAGAATGAGGAGGAAACCTGAGTAGTGTTGAGGTTAATAAAGCCAGAGATAGAGTAAGAGATTGCTATAACTGTTGTTTTTTGTATTTAATTTTCTACTGTTATCAAATTAGTTTGTTCATTTTGACAGCAATATAAAATATTTTTTCTCAACAGTAATGCTTTACAGTAAGGGTACATGAAATAGCATGAATTTATGCAGTATTTCATGAGTGACTTATCATTATTTCATGCACATAATATATCATGAGTCATCATGAATATGCATGAAGTAGGCATGTCTCATATATGTGGTTATGCATGAACAATATATTAGTAAAATGACTTTTGATGTAATAAAACATGATGAAAAGTACTTATCTTTGATGAATAGCACACCTCCGTTCTCCCACAGCGTTCCAAGATCCAGATATTTTAACAGTTTGTCCAAACACCCTTCAGACTGGGTGAAACGGGGCTTAATTTGCCCTGTTAAATCGCTTTTTCCACCATTATCCAGAAGCTCAAAGTAGCTCCACACCTGCTAGCTAGAATCTGGAGAGCCCTGACATTTAAAACGAGGCTTTAATAACTTAAAAAATGCACAAGAAGCTCATTAAAAAACAATGTTTACATCCTATAATGTGTGAGCTTCAGCTCTGAGTGCCGCCCTCACTGTACTGATAATGACCGACACATATAGTATATATACACATAGACTCTGCATAGCGTAGCAGCCGACCGAAGGAGGCAGGCTATTCAGATGTATATATATATATATATATATATATATGTCTATGTTATTTTTAGTTCAGTGATGGTGGTGCTCAGAGCTGAAGCTCACACATTATGGGATGTAAACAGTGTTTTTTTAATGAGCTTCTTGTGCACTTTTTTTTAAGCTATTAATGCCTCTATTTAAATATCAGGGCTGTCCTGATTCTAGTGTGTGGAGCTACTTTGAGCTGGATAACAGTGTAAACAGTGTAAAAAGCGATTTGTCATCCAGTCTGAAGGGTGTTTGGAGAAACTGTTAAAATTTCTGGATCTCAGAAAGCTGTGGGAGAACGGAGGTGTGCTACTCATCAAAGGTAAGTACTTTTTTTATCATGTTTTACTACAACAAAAGTCCATTTTACACCAGAGTTCTCCTTTAATTGATATTTTCTCAACATCAGTAACAAAAAAATTCCACTGGATTCATGTGCGATGTGGAATTCTTACGAATTCATCCATGAATCTTGTGAATTCACACATAATCGCGCAATATACTCGAATATTGTATTCTATTATGTTTATATTTGTTTTTAAGGCATTTAGTAGACGTCCTTATCCAAAGCGACTTACAACAGTGCTTCGTTGCTTACTTTAAATATCCATAGCTAGTTTGTAGAGACTAGGATCAAGAGATACACCAAACTTGATGTTTAGAAGCCTACACTGTAAACCCATACGTTGTTTGAATTCAAATTATTTAAGTCTGTTTGACATAAAATTGGATATTTCTAAACTATACGCAACTATTTTGAGTTAGTTGAACATTTGTGGGCACATTCAATACATTCAAACTGAGATCTTTGAGTTGAACCAACTTATAATAACTGAGTTTAGTCTGTTGCCATTTGCAGCTTCTTTTCAATTGGCTTCTGTCAAAATCTATTTGCATACTGGGCGTGTCCAACAGTTTCTGACAGACACTCACCATCAGTGTGTAGTGATTCCCCCCTGGGCTACCTTACGAATAAATCAACTTCCCCTTTAGTTGTAATAACTTGATGTTTTAATTCATGCTAACTCAAGTTTTCATTCCCCATTACTTAAAAAAATTGACCAAACCGGCTGCCTTAAAAAAGTTAAATAAACTCAATTTATACAGTCTTACAGTATAACAAAAATAAAACAGTTAAATCAACTTCTTCTTTAGTTGTAATAACTTGATGTTCTAACTTAAGTTTTCTTTACCGATTACTTAACATTTTTAAGGCAACCGGTTTCCTCAAATTATTAAAGTAAATTCAACATATCTATAAGTTTTTTAAAACTGATTGAAAAAAAAAAAACATTAGTTTAAGAACTCTTTGAAAAAATAAGTCTTCAGTTGGCATTTGAAGGCCGTGAGTGACTCTGCTGCTCTGACACCCAGTGGACGTTCGTTCCACCACCTTGGTCCTAGCACAGAGAACCATAAAACTGTTTCTATTCAGTAGTAGTTGAACAACCTTGGAAAGTGCTGTGTTTCTGTGACAGAGGCTCCAGAGCAGCACAGCTGTGACAGAGCTGGAATGCAACGCAGCCGTAACCAGTGAAAAAACTCAACCACTGGCTCAAATTTAAAAGTATCGGCCATACTAACACACTGGTGCACATTTACTGACTGTTCTTTGTTGTTTTTTTTTTGGCCTATGTAATTTATGCCTGACAAATAGACAAATAATCGCATTAGTGTCCTTCATTTAATTAGTTGTTAGACTCTAAATTTTGGTAATTGAACAGGGCCGACGCCCGTAGACCAAACGGCCGCTCTGCTCTTTTCCAGAACGCACAGATTTCCAGTCCTCTCTTGCTTTCTCTCCTCCGGCGTCTCCTGCTTTACTGCAGCAGTGTGATTGTTGCCTGTGTGCTGCGTGGTTCTGAGCAGCAGCGTCTGACTGTTTTAATATGTTCCTGACTGGATCTGGCGGCGAGGCCTGCCGGGTAAATAGCATTCTCCCCAGCTGTTATTAGCACAGCGCTGTATTCCCCCTGAGGGAGGAGGTGTCAGGGAACATCACAGGAATCTACTTAAAACTCGTGTAGCTGCTAAATTGACGAAATGATTATTTAAGGACTGCCTGAGTGATCTTCACTCTACCTCTCTCTCTCTCTTTAACACACCTACACTTTCTCTCTCTCTCTCTCTCTCTCTCTCTCTCTCTCTCTCCTCCTTGTTCTTTCTCTCTCCGGCAGAAGAAAAAATAAACCAGAATCCCTTTTATCTCAGCACTTTCACAGAGTCTCATCTTTTTTTTTTTTTATCTCAGAACTCCTTATCACATGCTTTTATTAACTGTATTTCACTGTTTTATACATTTTAATTACATTATATATACATTGTGAATAATTTATATATTATATGTAATGTCTACATGTAAATACATCTGCGATATATATATGTCATTTATATTTCTTTATTTTTATTATTTTTTATATATATCTTTCTATTTTTTGTATACGTCTTGTGTAACAGTTAGTGTTGGGGCAATATATAGAAAACAACAATATATGGGCCATTCCAGTGAATGGGTGCTATTTGCTTTTTTTTTCAACTTTGAATCTAATAACACATATATTTAACTATAAAAAAATGATCAAACACAATTAAAGGCTACTTTACTTGATTTTTTTGTACAAGGTTTCTAATCTGAAGATTAGAATTAATTTTAAGTTCCTCTTATCAAAACTCATGTGACATTTAAAAAGCATATTTTAAAGCAAGTTCACTAATTACTTTAATTTTCTCTCAAGAAAATTATTTTAAAGAATTGGTTGACTGCATGTTTAAAGTGGAATATGCCACAAACAGCTCTGGAAAATTTTCAGTTTCTTTTCAGTTTCTCTGATTTTGCTATTTATATGTTTATGTTTGAGTAAAATAAATATTGTTTTATTCTATAAACTACAGACAACATTTCTCCCAAATTCCAAAAAAATATTGTCATTTAGAGCATTTATTTGCAGAAAATGAGAAATGACTGAAGTAACAAAAAAAGATGCAGAGCTTTCAGACCTCAAATAATGCAAAGAAAACGTTCATTAAGTTCATATTCAGAAATCAATATTTGGTGGAATAAAATATTCACAGTTTTCATGCATCTTGGCATCTCATGCATGTTCTCCTCCACCAGTCTTACACACTGCTTTTGGATAACTTTATGCTGCTTTACTCCTGGTGCAAAAATTCAAGCAGTTCAGCTTGGTTTGATGGCTTGTGATCATCCATCTTCCTCTTGATTATATTCCAGAAGTTTTCAATTTGGTAAAATCAAAGAATCTCATCATTTTTAAGTGGTCTTTTATTTTTTTCAATTTTAATATAACATTATAGTCATTTTCCCCTTTATATTACTTTTACTTTTATACTTTAAATAGTTTTGAAAACAGTAATTTTGCACTTAAAAAGAGTAAAAGTACTTTAAAAAGCTTGAGTTGATACTTCAGTTTCAACAGAAGCATTTTTAAAACCCTAGTATCTATACTTCTATCTGAGCAATGAATATGAACACTTTTGACACCTTTGTTCGCACCAATTAGCATGGTGCTACCTGTCTGTTTAAATCATCACACTCTGCTCAAACCGTGTGGAGGTGTTCATTCATCTCTAATAACCTGAAAAGACTAATAAATTAGATTTGAGTTATTTTAATCTCTATAAGCAGATCCTGTAGGTGTAGCAGGTATTGCAGGAGTATTGGTATGCCTGGTGTAATTATGAGATATCAGGTTATCAGGTAAATTATCGAGCTGTCTGCTGGCAGGCTGCCAGACACACACCCACCATTTGCCATAACATCGTATGTAAATGTCAGAGGAAGAGAAAGCTGCTGCGTTTTTTGGCTCAATCAGTTTTTCCGTTTGTCTGCCAAAGTTGCAGTCACCCCGTCCTCGCTCCGAGAGTCAGGTTTCATGGCGTTCCGGAGAGCAAATATTCATTTCATTAAACCGTTCTCTCTCTTTCTCCCGCTCTCTCCCTTTTTCTCATCATCTGAAAGTGAATAAGGGCAGATTCTGATGCAGCTTTTACACGAGTTGGGCTGGTAATAGCAGCCCGTCAGCGCTTTCGCTTTAGGAGAAAAGCCCAATAAAAGCAGCCGTGACCCCTCTGTGCTGCTGGGACGCCGCCATTTATGGCTGAACCGCTCTGCGTTTTTACCGCGGAGGAGCGCCAGCCTCAGGTCACAGCGAGGGCCAGCTTTCAATATGCAAACACAAAGGGGATATGAGGCCTGCTGACCTGAGCGATAGTGTGAGTGTTTAAAAGGCTTTTTAAAGAGAACATTGATAGAAATGAGCTCCACTGCTGACGCAACTCCTAGACTGCATTCCTAAGCCTCTCTCTCTCTCTATTTCTCTCTCTTTCTCTCTCTCTGAATGGAGAGTTATTTCCTCTGCAGTATGACAGGAAAACTAGATTCTGCAAAAACAGTTTCATTTAGTTATTTATTTATTTGTTCATTTGTCCTGTTTAATAGAATGATCTACGTACATTCTGAATATCACAATGATGCACACTAATATCATACTGATACATGACCACAATAAATCCTAATCACACTGATATAAAACGGATATATAATTACATTTAGGACCCTATCTCTTACCCTGCACAAGGTGCATCACAATGCTTATTGCTGCCTTACACCCTGTGAACAGTCTAATTTCATGCCTTACACCTGTGCCGTTTAAATAGCAAACACGATAAACATACAGTATCATTGGCATTGTGGTCTAGCATATTAATAATTTCTGCCATATTGCTATCTTGGCAGCAGACAAAACAGGTGCGCCACTGATTAATTTAAATCCTAACAACAGTCAAGAGTCTGATGTTCATTCCTATCTTGGTGACACATTGTACACTCTCGCTTGTTACACACACACAAGGACACGCAGCAGTGCACAAACTTAACTTTTGCATCAACAAGTGAAGTATAAACTGGCCTTTACTGAAGCCTTGCTGGGGTTTGGACTCATGATCTCCTGAATCTCGCTGAGCAGCAGCTAGAGCGCTGGGCCAATCTGGAGCTGAATGGAGAACGTTACCCAGACTCTGCTCTCTGTACCTATCAGTATGCCAGTCTTCCTGCTTCCTGTCCGTGCCCATTAGTGTGCCCGTCTGTGCCAGCGCCGTAATGGCTGCTGAGTGCCCATGAAAGCTGCTCCGTCTTGCTGAAACGCTCCCTTATTAACACGAGGAGCTCCACAGCATCTGCTCTAAAGTCCCTCCTCTGCTGTTCAACACACTGTCCCTACAGTCATCTCTCGCTCTCACTCTCTCTCTTTCTACAGTCACTGTACATCCCCCTCTCTCTCTCTCTCTCTTGCTCTTTCTTTCTACAGTCACTGTACATCCCTCTCTATCTTTCCACATTCACTGTACATCTCTCTGTCTTTCTTTCTACATTCACTGTACATCTCTCTCTCTCAATAGCTCTCTCTGTCTCTCTCTCTTGCTCTTTCTTTCTACAGTCACTGTACATCCCTCTCTCTCTCGCTCACTCTCTTTCTACAGTCACCGTACATCCCTCTCTCTCTCGCTCACTCTCTTTCTACAGTCACCGTACATCCCTCTCTCTCTCTCTCTCTCGCTCACTCTCTTTCTACAGTCACTGTACATCCCTCTCTTTCTCTCGCCCTCTTTCTCTTTCTACAGTCACTTTACATCTCTCTCTCTCTTTCTTTCCACATTCACTGTACATTCCTCTCTCTCTCTCACTCTCTTTTTACATTCACTGTACATCTCTCTCAATAGCTCTCTCTCTCTCTTGCTCTTTCTTTCTACAGTCACTGTACATCCCTCTCTGTCTCTCTATCTACAGTCACAGTACATCCCTCTCTCTCTCTTTCGCTCACTCTCTTTCTACAGTCACCTTACATCCCTCTCTCTCTCTCTCTCTCTTGCTCACTCTCTTTCTAGTCACTGTACATTTCTCTCTCTCTCTCTCTCTCTCTCTCTCTCTCTCTCTTAATATTTCAAACCAACAGTACAGACATAAGAGGGTTTTCCATCCACCAAGTTTTTCAAAATGCGCATGAAAAAAGCTGGATGGAAAAAGTCAAAAATTCGAAAAAACGCCCCAAATATCGCAAAACGATTTTTACGCTAGGAGGGGGTGGAAAAGTTAGAATATCGCATCGCCAAAATTCGGAAAAACTGGATGGAAAAGAGTTTTTCGCATAAAAAATGACGTATCAGGCCTCAAGTCATGTGATTCTGTACCATGTGATCAGACCTAAAACATGGCGGGACAGGATTGTCCGTCGCGTTATGTGTGGACGGACGAGGAGACTTCAGCTTTCCTTGATTAAATCGACGAAAGCAACATAAACGCTATACTGGATGGCAAAGCTGATCAGAAAAATGGCTCTGAACGATGTTCTCCCAAAACAGTTTGTTTCATTTGTTTCGTTTGCGCTCCCAGGTATACGGTGGCTGTCGCCGTGGTCGCGCCGAGATTTCCGCCCTTAATAACGTTTCCAGTGCTCGTCCTGCCCGGCGTCTTTGAACAGCAAACACCATCACCATGTAGAGATGGCAAATGGACACGAAAATAATTCTGCACAGAGCAAAAACAGAATCAAACCTCTCCATGCTTGTTTGGCGTCCTCTCCCACGTTATCTAAAGTTTATTCGCATAACTGTAGTGAATGGAAACACGGCTTAATTCACATTTTTTCTGCCGAAATTTGGAAATTGCGCATTCTTTTTTCGAAAGGTTTGGATGGAAACCTGCCTATTGATTAATGGGTACAACAACATACAAATATAAAAATTAAAATTTGCTGACAACAAAATCACACAAAAATCTTCAATGGAAATCAAATGTATTAACCAATGGAGGTCTGGTTTTGGAGTCACACACAAAATTAAAGTGGAAAACACATTACAGGCTGATCCAACTTTGATGTAATGTCCTTAAAACAAGTTAAAATGAGGCTCAGTAGTGTGTATGGCTCCACATGCCTGTATGACCTCCCTACAACACCTGGGCTGCTCCTAATGAGGAATCTCCTCTCAGACCTGGATTAAAGCGTCAGTAAGCTCCTGGACAGTCTGTGGTGCAGTGTGGTGTTGGTGGATGGGGCGAGACATGATGTTCCAGATGTGCTGGATTGGATTCAGGTCTGGGGAACGGGCAGGACAGTCCATAGCTTCAATTCCTTCATCATGCAGGAACTTCTGACACACTTCAGACACATGAGGCCGAGCATTGTCCTGCATCAGGAGGGACCCAGGGCCCACTGCACCAGCATATGATCTAACAATGGGTCTGAGGATCTCATCCTGGTACCTGATAGCAGTCAGGGTGCCTCTGGTGAGCACATGGAGGTCTGTTGTATATGTATCTACACTTGTATACATACTGTAGCTGGCTGCAGTGGGAGCGGATGGTTACTCTCTTAATTGATCAGCCAGTTTCTCGCTGTTGCTCAGGGTCTAAATCACTCATAACTTTATCAAATTGATCCAAATATTTCTCTCTGTCAGTTTGATATTTTGGTCTCTCAGTTCAGTTCAGTTCAGTTCAGTGGTGCTTTATTAGCATGAATGTAATTACATACACTATTGCCAAAGCAATTAATAATACAAGTAAACAGACATTATAAAAAATGATAAAAAATACTACTAATAATAACAAAAATAAAATACATAAATAAATATATAGATTAGAGAGAAAAACAAAACAGTAATATTAAAAAGGTTGAGTTATTAATAAAGAAAATAAGTAAAAGTAGTAATAAAACATGTTAAAGTTAGATTAATAGAAGTGAAAGAGGTAACATTAATATATTAATATCAATATAATAGTACAGAACATATTACAGATATAAGTACAGATATTAGTGATTGGTGGATGGTCTCTCTCCCTCTCTCTCAACCTACAATCACTGTATACCTCTGTCTCTCTCTCTTTATATTTTCTCTCTCTAAAATCACTGTTTTACTATCTCTGTCTTTCTCTTTTTTACTGTATTTCCCATTCTTTCTTTCTTTCTCTCTCTCTCTCTCTCTCTAGTCTCTGTATGACTCTTGGACTCTCTATGACACTCTCTCTTTTTACTTGACTGTACCTCTTTCTCTCTGCTGTTACTCTGTTACACTCTTCTATTATAAACACTGGTTATAGTGTTTCAGATCACACTCCAGTTTTTCCTTATTTTAATGATTCTAAATGAATTGAAGTCCTATCCGTGTCCCAGTGTTCCCATTACAGTCTTATTTAACAGTCCAGTCCTCCACCTGCGCGCTGTGTAAATACCCTGCCGGCTCTGTAAGGCAGCTTGTGTGAGAGCTGATGGCGTCTAGTGCAGATGATGGCGAGCCTGCGGAGCGCCTGCAGCACTAATTAAAGATTAGGCCTGATTTCCACAGCATCTGCCCTTTCTGCATCAGGAGCTCCTCCAAACGGCCAGCACTCCTGTTAACAAACACCTTAAAAATTAATTAGCAAATTAATTTAATCCCTCAGTCAGCACAAAGCAGCACACGGCCGCAGGAGGAGGGGGGAGGGGGAGGGGCATACTGCAATGTGTTTCTTTCTCAATTAGGAAGAGAGCAGGTGTGTGTGTGCGTGAAAGTGTGTGTGTGTGTGTGTGTGTGTGTGTGTCTCCCGCTGAGATGAACTTCAGATATGAGTTAATATTAGGAGATGGGCAGAACAGAGACCTAGAAGGAAACCAAACAAAACCAAGCTGGTCTTTTTATAAACACACACACACAAACACACACACACACACACACACATTCTTACACACACACTGTAAAAAATCCAACTTAACCCAACTTAACAAAAGTTTTAGAAAGAAACCAAACAAAACCAAGCTGATTTTTTCATAAACACACACGATAACAGACACACACACACACACACACACACACACACACACACACACATGCACAAACACAATATTACACACACCTTGTAAAAAATTATTCCACAATCTGCTGGTATGGCTGCCAATCCCGAGTTGTTATTAGGCTAACTAATTGTTAGGAAACTCTTTTTTCAATTTGGCTGCACAGCTGATAAACATTATCCTAATAAAGGAGCATAAGTTAGTTTAGTATCTGAAGCATCTAGCTGTTGCCTGCTTACAGGATCATAATGGCCTGCAAAAAGAAAAGACTTTCTTTAGAGACATGGCACTTTTTATTGTTGTGATATGGAAGAAATGCTATGTAATGTGAGATATTGGAAAGAAACTGAAAATATCTTACCCTGCTGTTAACTACTCCCCTCAAAGAGTACTTGAAACTGGATCTAACAAGGACAGTGGGAGTGGGAGTGGGAGGCCCCGATACACAACTGTGCAAGAAGATAAATATCTTAAAGCATGCAGTTTTAGAAAAAGACTCACCAGTGACAGCTTTAACAGTGAGAGGTGAATTCAGGATGCTGGATGGACTTCATGGTGGAATAGCCAAAAGTAACAACTATCTGCACCATATGTATTGGCATCTATATCCAATAATGCTCCCCCCCCCACACACACCTGTGGATAATGATATATATATATGTATATATATATATATATATATAAAACGTAATGGTTGTAACCCTGTGACCCTCAGAGCAGACACACACAGGAAATGAATGCAGAGGGCTGATACACTGATTTATGGTGTTCAGGTGAATACATCAGCGTCGTTATTCCAAACCACTTCCTGCCCAACTTCCTTTCTACAAATACCCATCTTATTCTCTATCTGTTCATCTTTTACCTCGCCCTCCCTCCCTTCATCCTTACCATTCTTTTCTTTCTACATTTCCTTCCATCACAACCTTCTTCACCTTGTCTTAAAAATGATAATTCATAGAGGATACTGAGTAATTCATTATAGATTTTGAATTGTTTACTGTACTGAGTAAATAATAATTACTTATTAAATATAATTACAATAATTGATGACGGATACTTTATATTTCATAATGTATAACAAGTCATTCATAGCGGTTAATAAACACAATAGCAATATAATAATAATATCATAACTACAGTCTGCAGTAATCTCTCACTACACAAAGTTTAATACAGCTCTGTTACACTGTCTCACTGCCTTCCTTCTCCTCCACATCCTCCACTCGGGTCACGTGACCTTATTTAAACAGCAGCGTTTGAAATGTGCCACATCAGTCGATTAGCAGCCGCTGCTGAGCGACGCCTGTCCTCGCATACTAAAACACACCTTCAAACACGCCGAGCGCCGCCGAACGATACGCTCTCACAGGAGAACGTCACGCTCGTCGCCTTCAGCCAATCACGTTCAGAGCAGCCCAGCCAATCGCTTCCTCTTTACACACAGAGACAGGGGCCCAGACACGACCTTACCCACTACAGGCTTCAGAACTCAGCGTTTTCCCAGCATGCACTGGGGAGATATACATCAATCAGACAGTCATATTGATTGATCAGGAGGTATGTGTGATACACAGCTACAGGATACACTATACAACCACTAGCATTTAACTATATGATTACGATAAGATCTTAGAACAACTGCACCAGTTATTAAAGCCAATCACAGTCTGGGGGAGGAGCAGGAATATAAAATTTAAAGTGATTACAACCAATCAAAGAAAAAAGGGAGGTCTCAGAAAAACCATGGAGTGTTTAGGACCAATTAGAGTTAGCTTGCCCATTTTTCTAATATTAGTGTATTTTCTGCGTTCTAGAACTGATCCTGGCTTCTAGAGGCAATTTACCATTTATTTAAAAATGATATGTTCTAAAATCAACTGACTTTAGGTTCTAGATGCATCTTACCATTTCTTTTTCCTAAAATTAGTTTTTTTTGTGTGTTTTAGAATCAACTGATCCTGGGTTCTAGATTCATCTTACCATTTTTTTTCTAAAATTAGTTTATTTGTGTTCTAGAATCAACTGATCCTGGGTTGTAGATTCATCTTACAATTTTCCCTGAAATTAGTTTATTTTGTGTTCTAGAATCAACTGATGCCGGGTTCTAGATTCATCTTACCATTTTTTTCTAAAATTAGTTTATTTGTGTTCTAGACTCAACTGATCCTGGGTTCTAGAGTAAATTTACTATTTATTCTAAAATTGTTTTGTTTTGTGTTCTAAAAATAACTGATTCTGGGTTTTAGATTCATCTTACAAATTTTACCTAAAATGAATTACTTTGTGTTCTAGAATCAACTTATCCTGGGTTCTAGAATAAAATGACCATTTATTATATTAAAATGACTGATCCTGGGTTTTAGATTTATCTTTCTGTTTTTTCCTAAAAATAGTTTATTTTGTGTTCTATAATCATCTGATCCTGGGGTCTAGCTTCATCTTACCATTTTTTCTAAAAAAAATTTTTTTGTGTGTTTTAGAATTAACTGATCCTGGGTTGAAGATTCATCTTACAATTTTCCCTGAAATTAGTTTATTTTGTGTTCTATAATCATCTGATCCTTGGGTCTAGAATCAACTCATCCTGGGTTATAGATTCAATTTCTAAAATTTGTTTTTTTCCTGGGTTCTAGAATCAACTGTTCTAGAATTATCTCACAATTTCCCCTCCAAAATCTGTGTATTATATTCTAGATGTTCTAGAATCAGAGACAGTTACACCAACAAATGCAGAATAAACTCTATATAATACCCTTGATTTCAGGCGTCCCAACACCCAGAACTCCTTAAAACTCCCCCTCTGACTGGCCTGTGATGCTGATTGGTCAGGCAGCCGTGCTGGAGTTTATTCCTCTGTGATTTAAGGTGGCGCTGTAGAGGAGCAGCCATTCGTGTCAGCTTTACAGACAATGATTACAAACCCATCCACCCAAATTAAAGCAGACGAGCGGTGGCGGACGGCAGAACGGAGCAAAACAAAGAACAAATCCACACAGAGCGGGTTCAGAGGAGCGGCCGCCGCATGTCAGAACCGCTAAATATCTTCCACAGAGCGCTGTCGGCGGGGTGGGAGTGGGTCATGTTCACAAACGAGCCAATAACCCCCAGCTTCTGCTCTATTATTGATGAAGATCAATACGGCAACAGTGTGTGGGAGGCCCAGTGTATCAAATAGACCCACGCACACTCAGGGGAGGATATCAGCAGTGAAAACTGGGAGTTTACAGCAATAGTTCAGCTAAAATCGAATGCCCCCGTTTACTCTGCTTTAGCTCCTTTATACCCAAACCTCCCAGACCTGCACTGATTTTACCAGAGTTCAGGACTCTGGTAAGACTCTTAAGTCTCTAAAGTCTACATGATTCAGATGTCTGAAGGTATTTTTCTTCATTAACAGCAGCAGAAGATCATTGTGTGTGCAGAATGTGGACCATCAGGATTTCACTGGATGATGAAAAGTGTGAAAAAGTTTTTCTTAAAGGAAAAGAAGGAGGAGACGAAACAGAAGACATAAAGAAACAATCAGAAAAGAGTAAGAGAAAGACAATAAGTTGGAGGAATAGGAGTAGATAGAGGAGTTGGAGGAAGAGAATGCGATATAAGAGGAGGAGAAGAAAGAAGAGAAGGAGGAAACGATGTTGAAAGAGGTTGAGATGGAGATGCAGGAGGAGTAAGAGAAAGAGGAGAAAGAGAATGCTGGCCAAAGTAGAGAACAATTTTCTAGAGTATTAGGCGCAGGAGGAGAAGAAGGAAGAAATGATTGATAAGGAGATGGAGAAGAGAAAGTGATGGAGGATGGAAAAAAGATGACAGGTAACAGAAGCTGAGAGTAAGAAGGAGGTTAAAGAGAAAGAGGATAAATAAATTATGAAGTTTTTTGGGTAGAAGAAGGAAACTGAGGAGGAGATCATGGAGTAGAAAGAGCAGTAGTAGAACAAAGGAGGACAAAGATAGTTGACCAAGAGAAATAGGAGCTGAAGTATCAGGAGCAGGAGGGAATATGGAGGAGGTGGAAGAAAAGAAGGCAGAAGAAAAGATAAAGAAGGAGGTAGAGAAAGAAAAGAAGAAGGAGGTGGATCGGATGGAGAAACAGAAGGAGGCAGAGGAATTGGAAAGTATGAGGAGGAGTTGGAGGAGGAAGAGGAGAAGAAAAAAGAGACAAAAAACAAAGAATGCAGGATGAGACAAAGGACAAAAAGATAAGTATAGAAGTATTAAGAGAGATGTAGGAGTAAAAAAAAGAAGATGAGATGAAGGAGGAGGTGAAGGAAGAGGACAAAGAACTGAAAAACAGAAGGAGGAGAAAGAGAAGGAGGTGAATATGATGGAGAAGCAGAAAGAGAAGGAAATCACTACACACTGATGGTGAGTGTCAGAAAATAGGGGGACACACCCACTATGCAAATAGATTGTGCCAGAAGCCAATGAAAAAGAAGCTGTTAATGACAACACAGACTAAACTCAGTATTTATAAGTTGGTTCAACTCAAAGATATCTGATGTTTAAATGTATTTGTGCCCACACATGTTCAACTACAACTCAAAATAGTTGAGTAATTTTTTTTACGTAAAACAGACTTAAATTATTTGAGTTCAGACAAATAGTGGGTTTTACAGGGCAGCTTGATGAATTTTACTCTCCACAACTGAGCTACTACTCATCACACACTGGTCCAACAGTAAAACAGTGAATACAACAGCGCCTCCTACTGGCCTGGGTGTGTTGATGTATCATTTCAGAACTGATTATCTGTTTTTCAGTAATGTGATTATATTCAGTCACACACACACACACACACACACACATGCATAAACACCTCAGCCACCAGACAGTCTGTACACGCACTATAGACCATGCACATAGGTTTATTTTTCCAGCATTAGCATTAGTTGTTTACCATGCTGACAGCTGAACCACAACCATGCTGGAGTCTCCCTTAACGGGGTGAAACTGAAAAGTGTGTGTGTCTGTGTGTGTGTGTGTGTGTGTGTGTGTGTGTGTGTGTAGTGTCTCACACCAGCAGGGCCACGCTCACACTCTGTCCTAATGGGCCGTTTGGGGCCCGGTAATTGGCAGACTCCCACTGTGTGTGTCCACAGCCTGTTGTGGCCTGTGCCTTTGTGTATGTGTGTGTGTGTATATGTGTGTGTGTGTGTGTGTCTGTGTGTGTGTAAGCTAATAGTGTCCAAACATACACTGCAGCGCGTTAATGCCGGCCAACGCATATTGCACGTCATTAATGGGGGCCTAATTGGTGTTTCCATCTCTGCGGATGCCGTCTTGCCCCATAGAACACTGAGATAGGGCTTAGATGATGATGATGATGGTGGCGAGGATGACGAAGACGATGCCGATGCTAGCGCGGGATCTCTGCATGTGTACTCATTAGTGAGAGCGAGTGTGTTTGGCAGAGGTGCTGCGGCCGATCACAACAGCACACTCTTTTATTTATCACACACTGTCTGCCTCGCTTTCGCCGAGACTTCAAAACACACACACACAGACACACACACACACACAAACACAAATCATTAGTGCCAGGAGGATAATAAAAATGAGGCCCATGCATAGGGAAAGATAGAGAGATAGAGAGAAAAAGATAGAGAGCAGTAATAGCATTGTTTTAGCCTGTAAACAGCAAGTCTTCATTTGTTTATGAACGTTCACTGACATCCCAAAAAGACGTGAGACAGGAACGAGTATGAATCACGTCTCATTACTTTTGGCATCTCCCAAGGTAGCTAAAGAATGCTGCACGGACCTGTGGGATATGTGTGTGTGTGGGTGTGTGAGGGGTGGGGGGGTGGGGTTGTCTGTTTCTAGCCAGACACTGTCAGTCACCATCATTACCACTCACTGCAGGTGCTGTCCACTGTGGGTGGTAATGGCTTCCACAGTGTATTCCTGGTAACAAGGTTGGAACTAGCCATTTGTTCGCCCTAAGCACCAATGCATTTTGACTTTAAAATATGACATATATGAATGAGTAAATGTAAAAAGCACTTTTTAAAATTATGATTTCATTTATTAAGGAAAAAAAAATAAACCAATCTAGCCCTGTGTGAAAAAGTGTCCCCCCCCCCCCCCCCCCCTCCATAAATTATCTGTGATTAATCTCACTTTTTGGAAAACTGAGTTCAATTTCACTACTAGCCACAAACAGGCCTGATTACTGCCAGACCTGTAGAATCAAGAAATCAGTTAAATAGAACCTGTCTGACAACATGAAGCAGCTAAAAGATCTCAAAAAGTAACACATTATGCCACAATCTAAAAAATTTCAAAAATCACAGTGAGAGCTAATACTTACAAATGAAAAAAAAAACAAGGAATGGCTAGCTGACTGAAATTATTTCAAAAAGGGCATGGACAACTCATCCAGGAGGTCACAAAAAAAACAGAAAAGCATTTAAAGAACTGCAGGTCTCACGTCCCTCAGTTAAGGTCAGTGTTAATAATTCAATTATAAAAAAAGAGACTGGTCAAAATTGTCTCTATGGGAGAATTCCAAGGCAAAACCTCTGCTGACCAAAAAGAACACAATGTACTTTTTGGAAGGTTGCATTAAGGCCTGGACAGCTTACAAACATTAGAGGAAGTGTTTGGGTGAGGTTATTGCTCAACCAGGGGGATTAACCAGCTATTTAATCCAAGCGTTCACTCACTTTATCCACTACTACTATTATTAGTATTAAATGAGTGTGCTAAATACCTGCAAGATCATATATATATATATATATATATATATATATATATATATATATATATATATATATATATATATATATATATATATATTTGTTTTTTTTTTTGGTTATAATTTTAGGCACATTTTATTTGAACACCCTTGACTTGGATGAAGATCAGATCACATTTTATGACAAATTTAAGCAGAAAACATTGAAACCATACAGTTTACATTGTTTTTCTTGCTACTGTTGCTAAATGCATTCAAGTAAATGGATGTCCACAAGTATTTGGACATAGCATAGCATCATAGCACACTGACTTCATAACTGTCCCGATGACTTCACAAAGGATGCAATCATTCAGATTAATCACCTTCAAACCTGCATCTCAAAAACTCATGGATAAATGTCACACAGTCTTCATAAATACAGACTGTAAGCCTCTGCATGAAATGTTTGTCCGTATGAAAGCAGTCAGCGTCGCCAGTTTCTGCTCCTCGCCCCCGGTCAGCCTCTCCGGAGCCATAAAACCAAACACAAATAGGAGCTTTAAGAGAAATTGCCTGAACTCTGAAGATTGATAACAGTGGCCTGCAGCCAGAGAGAGTGAGGGAGCGAGGGAAAGAGGAGGTGAAGGGAGATTAAAACTGCCATACTGCTAAAGCGGAGTGATTAAGTGCCATGCTATTCCCACCAGACTTCACAGACACAGTGCTGCCAGCTAAGCCATCGCTGATTAAGTGAAGCACACAATGCTGGGAAACAGATCCAGCAAACGAGACTGTAAAAGAGCAATAAGCTGATTATTTAAAAAGAAAAAAAAAAACAGAAAGAACAACAAAACAACAGAGGGTACACTTATTGATTCCTGCAGTTTACATAAAACAATACATTAAAACTAGAAAAGGGCTGAAGGAAATGCAGGATGGTTGCGCAGCTAAAATGGCTCCAACTGTTCGCTACGGTCGTTGCTATGATGTTGCTAGGCGCTTGCTATGGTGTCTGTTGTGGTTGCTAAGGTGTTGCTAAGTGGTTGCTAGGTGGTTGCTAAGGTGTTGCTAAGCAGTTGCTAGGTGGTTGCTGAGGTGTTGCTAGGGCATTGCTTAGGCATTGCTATGTTATCTTTGGTGGTTACTATGATGTTGCTAAGCAGTTGTTAGGTGGTTGCTAAGGAGTTGCTAGGTGGTTGCTAAGGCGTTGCTATGGTATCCATGGTGGTTGCTATGATGTTGCCAAGCAGTTGCCAGGTGGTTGCTAAGGCGTTGCTATGGTATCCAGGTTGGTTGCTATGATGTTGCTACACAGTTGGTAGGTGGTTGCTAAGGCATTGCTATGGTGTCTGTGGTGGTTGCAATGATGTCACTAAGCAGTTGCTAGCTGGTTGCTAAGGTGGTTGCTATGGTGTTGCTCAGATACATACCAATATTAACCTAAATAGCTTGCTAATACCCAAGCTAGCTAATTACTGGTCATTTGACTCTACTAGCCTTGTGAAATTAAAGTATACTTTAAAAGTATACTTAAAAGTATGTTCAAATTAGCTGTTATTTTCTATTTAATGTACAATATACTTATATATATATATATGTCTTGGCATTCAATACTGCTTAAAGTGCACATAATTTATTTGTATTGTTTAATAACTAATATCAGTAATAGTTTGTAGTATGCATTATTTTTGTATGAGAGCTTGTCTGTTATATTCTGTTTGTTTGTACGTAAAATATTAAAATTAAAATTCAGCAGTACCAGTCAAAAGTTTGGACACATCTTCTTATTCAATGGTTTTGTTTTTTACTTTTTTCTATTTAGGTGCTCTTATCTTGAATGCTGTTAACTTGTGGTTTCTGAGGCTGGTAACTCTGATTAACTTATCCTGTGCAACAGAGGAAACTCTTGCTCTTCTTTTGCTGGGGCGGTCCTGATGAGAGCCAGTTTCATAATAACGTTTTTGATGGTCTTTGCGACTAAACTTGAGGATAATTTGACAGTTCTTGAAATTTTTATATTCATTGACCTTCATTTCTTTTCAAGTATTTTTTTATTTATTTACTTAGTTGAATAGTTCTTATAATCTTATAATTTGGATTAGAACATTACTCAAATAGAGTTATTCACTGTATACCTGTAATTCTACCTCTTCACTACTTTACAACTGATGCTCTCAAACACATTAAGAGGCAAGAAATTCAAGTAATTAACTCTTGATGAGTTCAGCACAGCTGTTTACTGAAGCCTGAGTTCCAGGTGAGTCTACCTCATAAAGCTGACTGAGAAAATCCAGCCAAGATAGGCAAAACTTTTATGTAAGCAAAAGGAATAAAATATAAAACATATTCTGGGTCGTTCAACACATTTTTCACGTTTTTCTTTATAGTTTAGATGACTTCAATATTAATCTACAATGCAGGACAATTTTAAACAATGAACAAACACTGAATTTAAAGTGTGTCCAAACTTTTGACTGGAACTGTATATAGCAAACAATACGTGTCACAAAAGTAAATAAATTTAGTTAATAATAAATTAATAAATTTAACCCTGGCTTATATATCTCTATTATATACAGTTAATTTAATATTTAATAATAAAAATATTTTCTCAGTATTTGTTTTGTGGAGCAGCAGAAACACACACCAGCCCAGCTGCAGTTCCGTCCGCGTGCCGTTACCATGGCAGCGCCGCCGCGTCCGTGACAACCCGAGCAGCAGCGCAGAGAGACGAGCTGCTACAGCACCAAACAAAACCTAGAAAAAACAAACAAAACGAGACAAAAGTAGTGAAATAAGGGATAAAAACATAGATAAGGAGAGGAGATATCTGCAGAGATGTGTTCCAACGTGAGAAGCGCAGGTTTCAATAGAGGAGAGTTGCTGAAGACGGAGGGCTTCACCGTGAAATCCACCATGAAGAACTCTGTGGTGAGTGAAGCTAACCGGCTAACACTGCTGAGGGAAACCATCGGCTACAGGTGGGTAACCCGGGTCCAGAAAGTAAAAATCCATTCCAGGGTTCTGCACCAACTACCTGGGCGGCTCTGCAGTTGGTCCAAAACCCTGGGATGGATTTTTACTTTCTGGACCCAGGTTACCCACCTCTACTGATAACTAACTAACTAGCTATGTTACTTAGGCCACTTAGTATGGAAGCCCATTTCTGCCATCTAAAAAATCCAGTAATTTTTTTTCTTCTTATCAAGTAAACTTCTATCTCATTATTTTGAGATAGTAAGTCGTTATTTTGCAATAGTAAGTTATTATTTTTAGATACTATCTCATTATTTTGAAATAGTAAGTAATTATTTTGAGACACTAAATCATTATTTCAAGATGCTATTTCATTATTATGAGATACTAAGTTATTATTTTGAGGTAGCAAGTTGTTATTCTGAGATAGTAAGTCGTTATTTTGAGATACTATCTCACTATTTCGAGGTAAGTCGTTATTTTGAGATACTATCTCATTATTTTGAGATAGTAAGTCATTATTCTGAGATAATAAGATAAGATACTATCTCAACATAATGAGATATGATCTTAAAATAACGACCTACTATCTGACAATAAGGACTTGCTATCTCAAAATAATGAGATAATGTCTCAAAATAACTGCTTACAATCTTAAAATAATGACTTAATAATGGCTATCATAACGTGTGAGGAGCAGAAGAATGGGGGCTCGCTGTGTGAGTGTGTGTGGTCAAAGTGTCCAGGACTGTGTCCACACTTTTGAGAAATCTGAAGAGTGAAAGGAGTATATTTTAAAATGTTAGCAATATTCCTAAATTATTTCCATTTTAATAAAGTGAAGGAAATTCAGTTTTTATGATAGGGATTTTTTGAATAAATGAGCAAAGAATCATGCAACTAGGGAACGTAAACCATAGTCTGTCTTCAGGTGCGAAGCCAGTGCATGCAGGTGATTTGTCTCTCTTGTCTCATTTAGCAGTGAGACTGCGAGCACAGAGAGACATCTGAGTACACGTCATTCCTGCACGAGGCGCGACGGCGCTCTGCTCTGTAATGGAACTGTAAATATGCAGTAGAAAGGGAGAGGAGAGGGAGAGTCGGACTCAAAGAGAGATAAATGCAGGCTTTTAAGTGCTGCGAGTGCTGTCATTTCTGGGAACTGAGCGTGTGTATGTGTGTGTGTGTGTGTGTGTGTTTGTAATGGTGCAGAGAGTTTTAAAGAAACGTAAAGCAGCAGTGCTGATAATGATTTTGACTTTGTCCGCTGAAGACTTTCTCTCATGCTGCCTGGCGAATGTTTGGGCATGCTAAACTTTTTAGGGTTTTTAGTCACGATTATTCTGTTTTATTTGAAGGTTTTTTAGGAACTAGTTACAGTCTTTACTCTAGAAATTGTTTAAGCAGCAGTGGCAGGCAAAATACTCCCCTCCCTCAGCAGATAAATGTAAAAAGGTAGCAAAATTAGGAAATATAATGTAAGAGAGGACATACAGTGAAACTAGGCTGCAAAACAAACTCTGGTAAACTACTTCCAAAAGACTACAGAGGCAGTGGTGCAAAAAGAGAAATGTATAGAAAGTTTTATAGAAAATAATATTTCTAAGTTTTATAAGTCTTACACTTGAAATCGTATTTCTCAGTGAACGTGTGTACCATAGTTTTCTGGTCTATTTTCATACATAAGGTGCACTGGATTAAAAGACGCATTATGCGACACTAGTAAGAAACGGGTGTCGCCATGTTTTCCTTCTAATTCAACAGGTCTTGCCGCTGTATGGTGAGGCCTTTAAAGCTTAACTTAAATACACCAAACTGTAATTCCAGAGCATTAGCTTTAGCAGGTAACCACTAGTGCTAGCTGTAAAAAATAAATAAAAATTAAAGGATTTTAAGTGTGCCATATAATGTGAAAAATACAGTACTCTTATACAGAGTATTTTCAGATTTCTCAGTCTGCGCATAAGTACAAACAGAGCTGTAAAAAAGATGAACAGTGTGTTGCCGTTCCCATTCATTCAATAAAAATGAAGCCAAAATCTTCCACCATGTTGGCGATCCTGAAACCATAGTCTGCGCAGTAGAGAACAGAGGAGGGAGAAAGACTGTGGAGAAACAGCCTACTCATTTAAATAACCCCGCCCCTGAGGGCTGCCTCCACAGAGCTCTCACAGTCATTGGTCCCACCCCCGCTAGGTGTAACCCAGCCCTTGTACAATAACCACACCTTTTTGAATAGAGCTAAATAATATAGTATAATAGAAAAAAAACGTGATTGAAAGTTTTCTGTTTTGACATTGAAACCTATGGGGATGGGTGGAGACTCACAGCTTTCTGCAACCGAACAGCAGGGGGCGCCCGACCTGTGGTGGCTTATAGCTGGACAGAGACGATGCTCTGTCCAGCTATACACAGTCTATGATGTCAACTAATTCAGTGAGTTTATTGGTTGGTTGCAAAGCAAAAAAATCTGATTGTTGCATGATTTAACTCAAAGTGATTATTGACAATAATCTGTCAATAAATTGATTATTAACGAACTAATATTTGAACATATTTAAACACACTCAGTTTGTGACAATGCCAGAGACAATGATGTGCAAGATTTATATGCAGATCCAGCAGTGGTTGTACAGTTTCAGAAGGAGTTGAGATTTCTCCACACACTCAGAGAGGGTCTGACCTCCAGACGCTGATGTCCCGCTCAGTAATGAAGACATATTAGCCGTCTAAAGTCACTATATGAGCGCATCAGTTCAGTGCAGAACCTCCATTGATCTGGCCTGGACGTCTCTCAGCTTTTCAGGTCAGAGAGTTGCCGCCAGACGGGCTGTGTTTAATGTGCTCTCATAAACTCCATTCTGAGAGAGGAGATGATGGTGCAGGACGGCTGTATTCGGAGGACAGCTGTAATAGACGGAGCAGGAGACTAACGGGTCACTCTGACCGGCTTTTGTTCAGCTTCACTGCTGCTCTGAGATGACAGCCTGTCGCTCACTTCAGCGTCGCTGTATCACCTTACTCCATTACAGTAATCAGTTCAATGCACCAAGAAGAATGAAGTAAACACAAATGTCCAGTCCCAATTTATTCTCTAAACTCCCTCTACTCCCTGTGTTGTGTACTATTCAAGTCAGGAAATTATTGATTTAAAATCTGAATGGAGCTTTATATATTTGTAATATATTTATATTTATAATATAAATATAATTTATATTTTATAAAATAGTATTTACATCTATTCTATTCTAGTATTTCTTTTCAATTAGAAATATTACCTATCCATCCAACTTGTCTATGGATGCCACTTTTGATTATTTTACATGCAGCGATTTGTGTTTTAATACCCAAATCTATCACACCTAGGCCATTAAGATCCCTACTCTAAAAAAATGCTCTTTTAGTAACTTCTCTCTACCTCTTTAGCCCATGCCTGACATATTTATCTGCTCCAGCAGGTCCCATTCTACTGGCAGATTTTTCTTTACGTGAACTACACAAAGCTGTGAATTTGCATTTGCACATCTGAGTCAGTAGCTGAATTTATTCATTAGAATAATGGCCACAAACATTTGGGCATGTAGTGTGGATCTGTATTAATATTTGCTGCTGTTGCTTTTGGAATGAGGCGCAACACATGGCAACATCAGAAAAGAGCTCATATGCATTATATCAGTCTTGAAGCACAGTGAGTATTATTTTGGGCAATGAGCAAAAACTCAATCAGAAGTCAATTTACTGAATCATTATGCATTATACACACACACACACACACACACACACACTTTTCATTCTGTAAAGGTAAAAGTTTGTATTCATGGTGAAACTACAGATCTGTGATATTTATTTAGCATAAATGTTTAATGATGTTTATTATGAGCAGCAGAATTTGAGTAAACAGTGTGTGTGTATTTGTGTGTGTGTGTGTGTGTGTGTGTGTTATTGCTAACAGTGGCTGGACAGGCTGTGTGTGTGAGGAACAGGCCATGCCTGCAGTCAGGTCCTTGATGAACCACTTTAGCGTCTGTAAGACTAATTAGAACTAATTAATTATCCTCATTAACTCCAGCCTCAGCCTCCATACCATGTGCTTAAGCTGACCTAAATCTGCCCCCACATGTTTATAAGTGTGTGTGTGTGTGTTTGTGTATAATCAAATGATAATAAGTCCACTTTCTTCTCTTCTCTTCTCTTCTTATCTGATATCTTTTCTCTTCTTCTCTGTTCTCATCTTTTATCTTCTTTTCTGTCCTATTTTTCTATCCTCTCTTCTCTATCCTGTTTTTTCTATCCTTTTTCTCGTTCCCCTCTCTTGTCTCTTCACTTTGTTCTCTTCTTCTCTCTTTTATTTTCTCTTTTCTTTATTTCTCTTCTTCTCCTCTTCCTCAGGTGAAAAAAGCGGGGGTAGAGAATAAGAGAAGAGTTTTCTTTTCCACTCGTCTATACTCTTCTCTTCTCTTTCCCTTTTTGTCTTGTTTGATGTCTTCGCTTTTGTTCTCGTCTTTTATCTTCTCTTCTCTCCTCTTTTTCTGTCTTCTCTTCTCTATCCTCCTTTCCTTTTTCCTGTTCTCTTCTCTTCTTATTTTTTCTTCTCTTCTTATTCTCCTCTCTCAGGAGAAACAAAAAGGAGGATAGAGAATAAAAGAAGAATTCTCTTTTTCTTTCTTGTTTTTTCTTTCTTCTCTTTTTCTGTTTCCTTTCCCTCAGGAGTTCTCTTCTCTCATTCTCTTATCCTCATTTCCTTTCTCCTGCTCTCTTCTCTTCCTCTTTCTCTTTTCCTCTTGTCAGTCCCATCTTTTCCTCTTTTCTTTTTTGTCCTCCTCTTTTTTATTTTTTTCTCTCTTTTCTGTACTTCTCTTTAACAGTCTCTTCTTTTTTCTCTTCTTTTTCTCTCTCTTCTGTGGGCTTCTTTTTTCTTCTATTAGCTCATCATTCTGAGTATTTTAGCTGTGATCCACCTCCACCCCCCACTTACACACTTACACACTTACACCCTCACACACACTCAGTCATCATGAGGTTTTGTCTATATTTAGCTGAATGCACTGTAGGCATAACCTCGCTGTAAAAGCTAATCTGGAGTGAAAGAACATCACACGTTCCTCAGGCTGCGGTGCATTGATCATTTATGGGTGTGTTGCTCATCTTTCATGTGTGTGTGATGGTGAAAAGAGTCAGGGGCTGATTCATCTATAATAAACAAAGCTTTCCAGTGATGGCAGTCTCATTGCTTTGGGCTCAGGGGAGATTTTAGATCCCGCAGAACTGCCTCCTTGCTTAAAGACGTGAGGAGGAGGGAAGCCGAGCTCGTTAGACAATAACGTGTGTGACAGGGGCGGAAACCGTCACAAGAGAGCTGTTTTGTGTATGTGTGTACTCTAGTTTGTGGATAATGGAATGCTGTGGTGAACACACTCTCTCTATCTCTTTCTCTCTCTCTCTTTCTTTCTCTCTCTCTCATCAGCTTTCTGCCAATTATTCTTAAAGCTGCGTTGCAGCGGCAGCCGGTTGCCTTTTATTAGCACCAGCATGACTTCGCTCAGGAAAGAAAGCACAGAGGCTTCGGGAAAACTGACTCCAGAGTTTTCCGCTTGTTATTTCTTCCAACCTTTTTCTTTACTTTGTAAATTGGTGAACAGCACAGGGGAAGTGTGTTTGCTTTCTTCAGCGGCAGCGGGACGCCTGTCACTCAGCTAGTCGAGCGTTCGCTTAGCGCAGGGGAGCTCAGCTCCATCAAATCCACTGCAGCAACAGCCTGAAGCTGCAAGAGCCGAGAGTTTAGAGCTGTACCTCATTCTAGTCTGGCAGCTCTCTCTGAGCTTGCGGATGTGAAGATTAGTGTACGTTTTAAGCTGGGAGCAGGCTGACAGTAACGCATTGCTGTATAGTGACCTTGAGAAGAACAGTTTGAGAAACCCTCATTGAACCACATCCAAGTAAAACATACTTAATAAAAAACTTAAACCATTGATTTACCTTACATAAACCACCCCTCACAGACCACCCCTAAATGCCAGTCAGATCAAATACAGTACCTGAAATCCAGTCAGACAGTGAAGAACCCCACGCAGACCATAAACCACCCCTGAACTACAGTCAGGCCTCTGTATACCAATCACATCACAAGTAAAAACAGTGGTGAGGTGGTGGCTCTGTGGTTTGGGCACCAGGCCATCTATAAAAAGGTTGTGGGTTCGATATCTAGGCTCTGCAAGCTGCTAAACCTTAATCAGATCCTATACTTTCCCCAAACCCCAGGTAGGCCAAAAACCTACCCCTACCCTGAACCCCAGTAACCTGACAAATAAACCCTAAAAACCCATTTTGACATTGAAAAGCCTGAAACCCATTTCTACAGCCAGTAAACCCCAATTCCAACACAAACATCCACTGAACCCTAGCCATAAAATAAACTGCAATTAGACTATAAACAGTCCCTGAATGATAGGCCGGAGGACACTGTAAGGTGAAGGCTGTTTTACTATGAGTGGAGGCCACTACCCCACTGAAGAGAGAGAGAGTGATGACTTCTCTTCTCTTCTCTTCTCCCTTTTTTCTTAACTATTGCTTCTCTTCTCTTCCCTCTTATCTCTTCTCTTCTGCTTTCTTTTCTTCTTTGCTTTTCTTGTCTTCTCTTCTGTCCTCTGTCCTATGCACATTTCTCTTCTCATCTCTTTTTCTTTTTTGTCTTTTATTCTCTTCTCTTTAATTGACTTCCCTTCTCTTTCCTCTTTTCTTTTCTTCTCTTTTGTCCTCTCTCCTTTGCTTGCTTCTCCTCTCATCTCTTCTCCTTTTTTGTATTTTCTTCTCTTTAATTGACTTCCCTTCTCGTCTTCTCTTCTCATTCCTCTCATCTTTTCACTTGTTTTCTTCTCTTCTTTTTTTTCCTCTCTCCTTTGCTTGCTTCTCTTCTCATCTCTTCTCATTTTTTCTTTTATTCTCTTTTATCTCTTCTCTTTAATTGACATCCCTTCTCTTCTACTTTTTCTCTTCTCTTTCCTCCTATCATTTCTTCTTGTCTCTGCTTTTCTTCTATCTTCTATCCTCTCATCTTTTCGCTCTGTTTTCTTCTCTTCTGTTCTCTCTTCTGTGCTCCTCTTATCTTTTCTCCTCACATTGCTCCTTTTTCCCCTCTCTTCTGATTTCTACAGTCATCTCCCCGTCTTCTCTTCTCTTCTCTTCTCTTCTATTCTCTTCTCTTCTCTTCTCTTCAATTGACTTCTTCTCTTTTCTTCTCTTCTACTTTCTTCTCTTCTCCTCCTATCTTCTTTTCTCTGCTCTTCTCTTTCATCTCTTCACTTTCGCTGTATCTTATCTTTCCTACTCTTATTGCTTCTCTTCCCCTCTCTTCTCCTCTCTACTGTTTTTTCTCTCCTCTCTCCTCCTCCTGCTCTCCTCATTTGCACTCTGTTCTGCTGGATCTGGCTGTAATTAGGTTTGTCGTGTCTGATGGAGATTGAGTCATGCGAAACATCATTCAGCCTGCACACCTGCATCTTAACACCAGTCTATTGATCAGCTGCTCACACACACACACACAAAAACACACACACACACACACACACACACACACACACACACACACACACACACACACGCTCCTGGAAATCCTTGACTGCACAGTCTGTGAGAGGAAATATTAATAGATGTATATTAAGAAGGCCTTTTCCTGCAGGCTGTTAGATACTCTCTACATCTGTTCAGTAAAATGCTCTCAATAATGATATGCCTTTTATGCAATAAAAATCAATTACATATTACCTTTTATGTATTAAGTATTTCTGGAGAAGTATTTCAGATCATTTTTAATTAAATGTTATTTTGACTTTAGTCGAGATTTGGTCTTAAATTTTCTTTAATTTTCTTTTGATACTGTGTAGAACATTTTCAGTTCAGGGTCAGATCCTTCTTGCAATTGTTTTGTAATTTAAAAACTATTTTCTTAAAAAAAATGGAATTTGAATATAAAATATTGGAATATTCCACACAAATAAAAAAAAATTAAAACATTTTTTGTAATAAAAATGTTTTTAAATAAACTATACCAGCTCAATCACGTTAATCTCCTCAGATACTCAGTTTTCAGAAAGAATCCTGATTTTGGATTTACACATCAGAATATCTGTTTTACCCTATATAAGATGTTTGCTGGAGTGCAGTGTATATGAGGTTAGTGGTGATATGTTTTAATCTCATTACCTTTTTCCTGATTCTGCGTGTTGACTATAGTTGTGATGGCTCAGGGGAGCTGTTTTCATTGCTTAAAGACTTAATTTACAGTAGTTAGAACTTTCTATGAAAGGACAGCCAGTGAAGTTGCGACAGATTCATGGGTGCCCAATAAAATACATAAAATTTTGTAAATGTAGCGTGGAAAAATAAGGACAATTTCAAGGGGTGTGAATACTTTTTTGCAGGCACTGTGTCTCTCCAGCTAACGCTACCGTCAGCTATCACTACTATCTGGCTAACGCTACAGTCCAGCTATAGCTACAGTCCAGCCGCTACTATTAAGCCATAGGTACTCCTCAGCTAATGCTCCTGTGCTGCTATTGCTAATAATAATAATAATAATAATAATAATAATAATATTTTATTTTTATATAGCGCTTTTCTAAAACCCAAAGATGCTTACAGTCATCATTTGTGGAAACAAATAGAAACATTACACAACAAGTGGTGACAGACAATCAACATAGTATGAGAACAGACAGCAGGGATAAGTGGTATAGCACATTAAACAGAGGGAAGGCCGTAGGCAAGAGAAAAGAGGTGAGTCTTGAGTGTGGATTTGAACAAGGAAAGACAGGAGGATTGTTTGACCGCAGATGGGAGAGAATTCCATAGTTCCATAATCTGCAGCTATAGCTTCTCCCTAGCTATTGCTACAATCCATCTCTAATATTAAGCTATAGGTTCTCCTCAGCTTTCGCTCATATCCAGCTACCTCTGGTATCCAGCTTTCACAGCACTGTGGTGCAATCTTCTTTTCAGAATTTAACAATAACAAAGATGCAAAAAATAAAAAATCATAAAGGCTCATAGGTGCTCCTTAGCATTTGTACAATCCAGATATCGCTTCTATTCATCAGTAGCTGTTGCTACTATCCTGCTGTCCTGAAAGCTATCACTACTCTCCTGCTAAAGCTGCCCCTTAGCTACTGCTACTATCCAGCTATTGCTACTATCTAGGTGACCTTTCCAAAGAATGCTGCTGTTACTGACTGAAGCATTTCAGTTAGAAAATCTCTGCTCTTGGGGGCATGAATTACTAGCACTTACAGTTGTGTTTGTTCAGTCTGCGCTGCAACGTTTCACTGCCCAGTTAGTTAGGCCTGTTAGAAAGTCCATTACAAAGCTTTAAAAGCTAAAGTTCACCACTTTCACCCAAACTCCATTTATCCTGGCCACTTAGTCCACGCACTAGGTTGCAGAAAGCTCTAATGGAGCTACAGTGCCTGCGGAGTCGCCGCTATTGCTCACTGTTATTGTAAAAGCCCTCCGCCGCTTTTTATCACCATTCTGCCTCGCAATTCTCTCCCTGCTCTACAAATTAGCCTCCAGTTTATCTCTCCAGTCTCCTTCGTTTTTGCCCCCCCCAGACAAATTCAGCCCGGCCGCTTCTCCCAGGCACCCAGCGTAGCAGCGCTAGAGCTTAGAGGCTAATATGCAAATGACTGTAACTAGCGTTAATACAGCGCGGGACCTTTTGCTCTTCGTGTTATTAGAATTATCTCTGCTGCTTTTAGAGTTATCTGGAATTAGAAAAACGTCCGCTAATACACAGCCTGAATTCTTTACTACTTAATTACCGTTGCAAGTCTTAAAGCGATAGCTCAGCTGAAAAATTCCACTGTTTCTTTCCTTCTTTCCATGAATATAGTGGGGCTACAAGGCTGTAACTAAGAATTGTAAGCTTGTACATACCCAGTGCACAGTGTGGCAGCTAAAAATGGTTAATAAAAAAATGGCAGGTAAAAGACAATATATTTACTGTATTGGTACTGTGTTTAGCTATTGTAACATGGTAACTTCAATCCATTTCTTAGATAACAATAACCAGTAGGTTTAGTAGAGAGTTAGAACACATCAAAAATTGGTGGAAGAGAGTAAAGATGAGATGAGGTCAGAGGTGTCAAGTAACAAAGTACAAATACTTTGTTACCTCACTTAAATAGAATTCTTGGTTAATTTTTTTTTACTGGAGTAATAATTTTTCAGACTTAATGATTTGTACTTCTAATCCTTACATTTTCACACAATTATCTAAACTTTCTACTCTTTACAACATTAAAAAAAATTATAATTTCAGCTTTTTTTCATTCCGGCTTCTTCTCATTAAAAAAACCCTATCCAGATAAATTTCTCCATCCAGGTAGAGTGAATTTGATTGTGGTTGGATGAGAAATATAAACATATACCATTCTGACTCCCTATTGGTTAATACTGTGATCCATCACACCTGCACCTGTCCAACAAACCAAGCTTTTGTCCTTAATGCCATTTTTTGCCTTTTACATAACTTTTACTTTTATACTTTAAGTAGTTTTAAAACCCGAACTTTTACACTTTTCCTTGAATAAAAAGCTTGAGTTGATATTTTAACTTCTACAGAAATATTAGCCTTTTAGCTATTGTGCAAATCAAAATTTATTCAAAACGTTTAGAGTTTGTTTGGGATAGGTAGGATCTGGCACTGAAGCTTATAGTTCTACCAGGACGACTCCGGAGCCAAGCATGCAATAAAAACAGCTTTTATTTTGATAGTATTAACAACATAAATAGATAGTATTAGATAACAATTCATGTAAATTTAGTCTTTGGCGTAGGCCCCGTCATAGGCCCAGGTATGCAGGGAATGGCATATAAGGGGAAGTCTTATAAAAGACAGGTGGAAGCTGGTGATTGGTTGAGATACAAGACGAGCACTGCGAGTTTCCTGCTAGAAATAATTTTTTTGGCTTTTTTTAACTATTGCTTATGTCTGAGGGGAGGGCTCGAGCCCCTCTCTCGCTCTCATGCTGCCCCCCTGTGATTGCTGTGTGGTCAGTGTGATTGTTATCGGCGTGGTTCCAGATAACCTGTGTGTTGAGCGTCTGAGTGCTCAGATAGAGATTGGATTGTTGCTCTTTATGGACAGCTGGCTTAGGAAAGTATGATTGGATGTGTTTGTCGATAGTGGTTAGCGCCAGGCGGACAAAAACACAATCAATATGCAACATTCTGGCCGCTCTGAAGATAAGGCTACTCAGGGAGTTTGCCTCTGGGGAGAAATATCAATGCAAGGTTTCTGAGTGACGGACGGACAGAACATATGTTTAAAGTGACAGGGAGGTGAGGAGTCAGGTGTGTGATGATTTGAGCCTGCAGTTAGCTACATGCTAGTAAAACACTTTACGTAGCTAAATCATGCTGAGGCACTTTTGAAAGCTAGCATTATCGTGGCTTGAAAATGAACTCTGCTATATTATTATATGACAGTCAATTGACTGAATTACACAATGTCATTGTGCTCAATTTGCAGTACATAATTTCTTAGCTACAGTAACATTCTGTACACAAACTGCAGCACAATGCAGAAGAATAGTTTTTGCTATTTTTATTGCTATGCTTGTCTTGTTTTGTTTGTTTCAATAAAGTAGTTGCCTCTGTTCTCTTGAAGCAATTAGCCACTTGAGACTATAACTGTGACAATATTCTGTTTGTGCCTATAAGAGCACCCTTAACAATAATAAAATCATTGTAACTCATGGCTGAAAGTGGCTCAGTGGTTTAGTGAGCTTGCAGTGCCAGCACTATACAGCCTGTACTGGTTCACAAGTTTACCCAACAGTGCTTGAGATTGGGCAGAATATAATACCACACATAAACAACGATTAGAATTAGTTGCATTTTAAATGAGCAGTATGTATGTTCAGTTTTGTAACAGTTCTGTATGAATAAACCATATTTTCCACACTATAAGGTGCGCCATATTATAAGGCGTACTATCAATGAACGTCTATTTTCTGGTCTGTTTACATACGTAAGGCACACTGGATTAAAATGCGCATTTTAAGAAACACTATAAAGAACTTCTAATTCAGCAGGTCTCGCCGCTGGCTTAGTTGTGTAGCTAACTAAGTTAAGTAGAGCTAAGGTAAGCTAAGTAAACAGTCCCATGTACTCCCCTCTGAACAGCGAGCTAGCACAGGTAGCGGGTAATGCCAATGCTGCTCCAGCAGTGCTAGCTGGGGTTAGGTGGCTCTGAAATGACTAATAAAAAGAAAACAAGACAAATATGAGCTTTGATGTAATTAGTAGAGTGAACTTAAACCTGCCGGTTGTCAGCTCTCCCTACTGGCTCCCTACAGCTTGTCTCATCCCTTGTAGAGCAATACCATCAGTGGAATAAGACCCTACAGGCCCAATGGTTAATGTCAGATTTGGGCTAGGGAGATATAAAGCCCCCTTTTTGAATTGTGGATCAGCAGAAATGTGTTCTCTGGAATGTTGGTCCATTATTCAATACTTAAGGATTGGATGAGTTGAGAAGCTGGGGATGTGGTAGGGTGGTGATCATTTAACCAACATCCTGGCCTTACTAATACTTATACTGTTGCTCAATAAAATAAAATCTCCACTGCAGCACACAGTAGAGACAGTTACCTTAACAAAAGCAGAATTATCTCTTTTTAATACCCTTGATTTTTAAAAGCAACTATTAACAGATGTCTACGTTGTTTCAACAATGTTTCAACAATGTTTCAACAATGTTTTTGATGAACTTTTTTTGCTTCTGTTAAGAAATTAAAGAAAATTTGGCTTGACCTTTGTTTTAAAATCGAATGACTCCAGACCCTTCACCTTCTTGCTAATGCTAAAACGTTGTGCTTCAGTGTGGAGTGTGGAGGTGGTGGACAGGTTTTCCTAAAGCTGTACTGAGTGCTTTCTGCTGTCCTTCATAAATGCCAGCATGCTTTGTGTCACACACAGCTCTCACTTCAGCTCAAGGCCACGGGGTCGTGTGTTACACGTCAGGAGAACACAGAGCAGATCAATAACTCACTGCGTTTCCTCCAGCCAATACAATTAGGCCTGGACGCTGTCCCTCGGAGGCCGCACAGATCCATACAGCTGACCTGACCTTCTGCCGGGGAGAGACGTCACATTTACACATAAAGGACTTCATCTGAAGTGGAGATTGATCAGGAATAATCCTCCGTGAGCACCACTAGCCAAGATGGAGACCTGTAGAAACATCAACTCACACCATCAAGTCATACCTTCAGTTTACAGCCCCAGAAGGGTTCATGGAGTCTCGTTATAGTCATTAATGAAATAATATTACAAGTTTTTTTTTTATGGCTACCCTCTTACAGCACGGTGCAGTCATAGAGGGATGCTAGACTGCACTGCTGAGCCTTCCGGAGGTGTTGTGGGCAAAATACTGATGAGGGGAGGTGCCTGCTCGATGACCCCTGTGAAGAGCTTGCAGCGTATAGTGGATGATTAGTGTATGGGTGAAGGGAAGGTTAGGTATAGAATCTTGTCATTATCCTTGTCCCAATAAAACTGCTGCTGAATAGATCATAAATGGCTGCAGAATCCTTACTTGTGAGGTGTTGGATCTTCTCATGTTTGTACTATCTTTAACCTCAGCTAACAGTTCTTACATTCTTAGGGCTTTTTTGAACACCCTCCACACGGGGCATCGTGAGGCTCGTCACTATTTTACTACCCTTCAACAGTCTGTTTACACGCCTTGTGCCCCCTCCGTTTAAATAGCATCAGTTTAGGAATATATTTAGGCTGATGAGTGTGGTGGTCTGGAAGTGAGGTGTGTGCAGGTAAATTTCTGGCATGTTTCTATCATGGTGGCAGAAAACACAGTTGCTCCACTGACTGATTAAAACCATGACAACAGTCAACCGCCCAATCCTATCTTAGCCATGCAGGAGCACCATGCACACTGTCTCCCTCAGCAAGCATGCACCCCTGATCATTGGACACACTTTTACTTACAGGATTAAAAGGCACACCATCAGTGGACGTCAACTTTTTGGTCTTATTGCACACAAAAGGCGCACCTGATTTAAAGGTGCATTAAGCGTCACCTTAGTAAGAATGCCTATGTCAAAGTGAGCAAGGATGTCGCCCTTTAATGAGCCTTATTAGCTAGCAGTTCGTCCCACATAGCTTGTTTGGACATTCCAACACAAAGTACACAAACATGGCCCCCTCTTTGTCATCATGCAGAATAAGGTGGATAATGATAATATGATATACAGTCATATGTGCAGTATAATACAGTCGGACATGCAGGATCCAGCTTAAACACTGAACAGGGGTCAGTTGTAGAATTAGCATTAGTAGTAATTATTTGTGTAATTATATTTAAATAACAGTGCAACAGAAGGACAGTAGAAGCTGTGCCCCCTGCTGGGACTGAGAGGTCAACAACCTCTTCTTCAGAAATGGGAATAAATAAAGAAAAAATACGAATACGAATGGAAAGAATTGTAGAGCATTAATTTTGTGTGTTCCTCGTTAAGCTGAGCGCTGTGTGTGAGAGAGTGTGTGTGAGAGAGAGTGTGTGTGTTAAGCTGGTTATCTCCAGCACAGGCGTTTTCTCTTCTGGAGAGGATCCTTTGTGTTCGCTGGAGAGGGAATCTCCCTGCCCACTTCTGGCACTGTGAGATTTGAGTGTGTTTGAGTAGCAAACACTACCTCTTTGGCTGTTAGAACACACACACACACACACACACACATACTCATTTACACACACACACACACACATGTACCCTCTCTGTCATAACAAGATTCCATGTGTGCAAAATGGGAAATATTCCCCATTTCTTCAAAATATTGCTGTTTGGACAAAAGTATTGGGACACCTGCTCATTCACTGTTTCTTCTGAAAGTAAAGGACCCCCAAGTCATCCCATCCAAAACTATTGGACAGATGTGAAGTCAGCCACAGCTTCTTTTCAAGCTGCTTGTGATGCAGCATTGCTGAGCAGCATCACAGCGCGCTTGGAGGAAAGCGCAGTGACTCGGTTCTGATACGTCAGCTCACAGACGCCCTGTGCTGTGGACATCACCTTAGGAGTGATGTGGGGAAAGAGTGCCATCTACCCACCCGGAGGGAGCAGGGCCAATTTTGCTCCCTTACCAAAACAGGTGTTATGATAAGAACTAGAAATAACTCTATTAAACTCAGATAGGGAGAGATTAGGAGATGTTTTAAGGGAAACACTGCTTTTTGTAAATTTGCTGTTTGTATTTATTGTAATGCTGTAATGTGTTTTACTGAGCTAATAAACACTTACTTCACAGATAAGAAGCTTTTCCTTTACTGAAATTTTTACAGGTGCCTAAAACATTTGCACAATACTGTATAGCAGTGCCAACAGCAGTATATACTATAGACTTTACTTTAACGAGAATTCTTACACAAATGTGGAAGAATCTCATTCTTGAAAGGAGGATAGTGAGATGCAGGCAGTTGGAACAACTTTCTGGATCTGGATTTACCACCAATATAATTTTCGTATGACAGAGTCTGGTTGGGAAGTTGGGTTGGCTTTGTAGAATTCTCTCTCTCTCTCTCTCTCTTTCTCTTTCTTTCTCTCCCTTTCTCTCTCTTTCTCGCTCACTCTGGCTGCAGTGCTGAAGACTATGATGCAGGGAAATGGAGAGAGATTATTAGAGAGCATTTCCAGGAAAAGTAAAGCCACCGTTTAGAGACTGTGTTGCTCTCTTTCTCTGGATGAGTGTCTTTTCTTTCTTTCTAGCCTGCAGCACAGCACACACCATCCATACCAGCAGAGTGGGACAGGACGCTCTGAATGCATACTGCAGGAGAGAGGCTGCAGGGTACTGTGGGTAATGGAGGATGCACAAAAAAATTTACATTTTTTACTTAATACGAAACTAAAATAAAACATTTGGCTCAAGATCATATACAAATACTGACCAGTGGTAACAGATGCAGCTCTAGCATTTGTTATCAACATTAGCCAGATGTGGACTACAAGCATGAAACTATGTGGCCCATGAGGTTGTTTGAACTATAATGAACGAGTACTTTTTTTTTTTTACATATTCTCCCCTGCTTGGCTTTAGTTTAAACCCGTTCTCATGTTTCTTCCTTTCCTTATAAGGGCTTTTTTTCGGCCATGTCCCAATTCACTAGCTGGGGCAGCAGTAGTATATTGAACCGTGACCCTGATAACACGGTTCGATCCTGCTTTGAATTCAGTTGTTTTGCAGTTGGGTTCAACAACCTTCTGGACTGGAGAGCTACTAGTCTGTAGCACTCCATCCCATTACACTTCATTTTCAAAAACAGATTTTTTTTTTTGTGGCCTGCCACGTAATGGCTTGCAAAATATCTGTCCCAGAAACCGCATGCAGACATGTACAGTAGTTAGCACCTTGCCAACTGGTAGACCATTCCATAATTGGCATGTTAGCTATAAGAGTCTTCTAGCTCCTGTGTAAAACTAAATTATCCTGGATTTTGGGGGGAAACTGTGGGAATGTGATTGTTATTGAACTCTCACTTTAAGTGACCTTTGTTTACACACCTTGCTGACTGTACTCCTCTCCTCTCTGACTCTGTTAGTGGACCTGACTGGCTGTACTACTCTTTTTATGTCTCTCTCTCTCCCTCCTCTTTCTCTCTGGGCTGAGTGGAGTTGGCATGTTGAGCTCTGCGGTCGTTCAGGTTATAGTGACCCATCTCTCTCCATTAGAGGCAGAACTGACTGCGCTGGCTTTCACCAGCCTTTGTTCGCCTTCTCCTTTCACTGGTTGGTTCTCCTTCCACTGCTAAACAGTTTCTGATGGTGTTTATTTACTTACATGGGCAGAATCTTGACCAATTAATGCATGCACAGTACATGTACTCTATAATCTGATTAAAACAGAAAAATCTGATCTTGGTTTGTAATCTGATAAACACATTTACATGTACTTGGGTAATCAGGCATACACGAGTAAGACAATAATTAGATTTTCCCTTGGCAATCAGAAAATAATTCCACTAAATTATTTATATGTGGTGTTAACTTCAGATTTCCTGTCACAGCTTATTGTAAACATGGACAAACTTTACAGGCATATATGAATCTACAACCCAATGTTTCCTTTTTTTAATTTTTTGATCTCGCTATTCTCCCCAATTTTGCTATGCCAATTATATTATATCTAGCACATGCCTCCTTCGATACATGTGAAAGCAAACTCTGCCTTTTATTTTAACTGCGGCTAATTTAGCATTGCTAAATTTTGATCCCGCTTTTCTACCGAATTAAGCTATTCCAATTATCCCACCTAACTATCCACTACCACTAGTAATGCCCCGACACCAGGAGGGTGAAGACTAGGACATGCCTCCTCTGATACATGTGAAGTCTGCCTCTTTTTAACTGCTGCGTATGTAGCATTGTAGCATTACCGAGTAGCCAGCACGCTCGCTGGAAAGCGCAGCGACACCTTGCATGATCGCCTTGCATGATCCACAACACCCTTTGGAGTGACAAAGGGACAAAGCACCATCTACCGACCTAGAAAAGCAAGGCCAATTGTGCTCTCTTGGGGCTTTGGCAGCTGATGGCAAACTGCATAACCGGGATTCAAACCAGCAATCTTCTAAGCAGCTTCTTAGTCCGCTGAACCACTCAGATCCCTTCAGTGCTGCCCTATGCAATATTTTGAGCAGAACTGTGCTCTTACCCTGCTAATTGAACCTTCACACTCTGCTCTTACTGGTGCAATGTACAATTAATGAAGATTGGCCACCAGGCTGCTCCAATTTAGCCATGAAACCTCCCTAAACACTAAAATGACAGGTGTTTCAGTTTCATTGTCCAACCCCTATATTGTATATTGTACTTTTGTTATTGCTATGTTCTTTTTGTAGAGTTTTGTAAACGTCTTTAAATGTTTAAATGTCGTTATTGTGTGTATTGTATGGTTTGAAACAAAGGAGAAGATGTGAAGAAGCTCTGAGAGAAACAGATTACACACACAAACACACTCATGTCACAGCCGGGCAGAGTGTGTGTAAATCATTGGGTAGCAGGGGGTGTCTCCTCTAAACACTCAACTCCCTGTCTGCATTTACCCCCTGCTGGTCTACTACTACACACACACACACACTTATTCTGTCTCTCTCACACACACACACAGTGGCTCACTCCTGCCCGGCGTGGTGGCGTAGAGTAGAATGAGGTGTCGGGGGAGAGTGGTGTGATTTGATTTAGCGTGGGTTCACTCTGTTCCTAATCCTGAGCGGCTCCCTGATTTAAAGCATTATCCCAGCGGGAGGCGCATGTGTTTGACCTTTTTGTCTGTAATTTCCCAGCTGATTAGGAAGGTGTGTGTGTGTTTGTGTTTTGAATGTGTCACTGTTTCAATGTTGCTGTTACTGTTACTCTATACATGGTCACTCTGATACACAGAGGACATCTGGTTGTAAGATGAAGACCCCAAATCATCAGACAACAAATAACAGACTATCATTACTTCAAAACCAATGGCGACAGTATGACATATCAGTGTTACATAACAGTAAACTCAGTTAGCTGATAGTTCTGCACTAATAGGAAACAAGAAAAGAATACATTATCATGACTAACATCATTATTATTACCAAACATCACATCACAAACGATTATTATCCTTGTTCATCATGCAGCTCATCACTAACCACAATCATCATCAACAATAGCATCACTAATCATTATTTATTTATTTTTTAATCTAATTTTCTCCTCAATTTACAAGGCCAATTACCCAACCCACTGAATAGGACTCCCCTTATCACTGGTAATCCCCCAACACCAGGAGGATGAAGACTAACACATGCTTCCTCCAATACACATGAAGTCAGCACTCGTAGGAAAGCGCAGCGACTCGGTTCCAATACATCAGCTCACAGACGCCCTGTGCTGATCAACATCACCCTTTGGAGTGATGTGGGAAAAGAGCGTCCATATGATATACCATATCATAATCATATCATCACTTAATTTTGTGATTTTTGCAGTGAGATCACTGGCTCTAAAAGAGGGAAGTGAGATAGGCAGGGCAAAGAGAGAGAGATTCTGGCTCTTATCTAGTGCTCTGTTTGGCCTTGTTTGGGCTGTGATGAGGAGGGATAGTGTGTGTGTGTGTGTGTGTGTGTGTGTGTGTGTGTGTGGTTTCAGGTGCTGACACTCTGCTCTGTGTGTTCTGACTGTTTGGCCCTGGGTGCATCTCCTCTGGGCAAAAACATGCCTTTCAAACAGAGGTGTGTCTGTGTGTGTATGTGTGTGTGTGTATGTGAGTGTGCAAAGGCATAGATGCAGATGTATTTGTATGTGCATGTGTGTGTGCGTGTGTGTGTGTGTGTGTGTGTGTGTATAAATGTGTGTGTCCTAAATATAAAGGGAGGTAATTGGGTTGCTTGTGGCGCGGTGCCTCCTGACCTTATCAGAAACCTCAGCCTGTTTCTGCTAACCCGGGTGTCACCACACACACACACACACACACACACACACACTCTCTCTCACACACACACACACACACACACACTGTGGCTGTAGATTTTGATAATCGCTCAACTGAAAATAGAAGAGGAATATGGAGTGTGAGAGAGAGAGTGAAGGAGAGTAAGAGAGAAAGAGAGAGCGAGAGAGAGGGCTGCTGTCTCAACAAACAGGTGATGCATCCAGCTTCTCCGGTGGAGCATTGGCAGGAAATGAAATTTAGAGAGAGAGGGAGTGAGAGAGAGAGAGCGAGGAAGAACGACATAGAGACAGAACTGGAGAGATGGAGCGATAGAAGGAAAGAGAAGGAGGAAGAGCATGAGTTATAAATGAAAATGCAGCTTCATCTGAGCTGCTGATTTGACGGGCCTTCAGCAAGCATCCATCTGAGAAAGAGCGAGAGAAATAGAATTAGAGGAGCAGAGAGAGACGGGAGGGTGGGATCATTCGCTTGCTCTGGCACTGCTGCAACCTGCCTGATCCTAGAGCTGCAACAGTTACTCACTGATTATCGAAAATACTGATGCATGGTTAAAATAAAAACATAAGCAATGTTCATGTGATCCACACTCTTATTCTGACAGACTGTAATATAATCCAGGAAATGTAGGGGGCGCTCTATAATCCACTATAATGTTTATATGATCCACACTTTTATTCTGACAGATTGTATTGCACTCCAGGAAATGTAGGGGGCGCTCTATAATGCACAATAATGTTTATATGATCCACACTTTTATTCTGACAGATTGTATTGCACTCCAGGAAATGTAGGGGGTGCTCTATAATGCACAATAATGTTTATATGATCCACACTTTTACTCTGACAGATTGTATTACACTCCAGGAAATGTAGGGGGCGCGCTATAATACACTATAATGTTTATATGATCCACACTTTTATTCTGACAGATTGTAAGACACTCCAGGAAGTGTAGTGCTTAGCAACATCCTATTTGCACAAAAGTGACAGAGCCCTTAAACGGCTCATTCTGAAAAGGACTGAAACTGACAATAATATCCATATAGAAAACAGGGGTTGGACAATAAAACTGAAACATCTGGTTTTAGACCACAATAATTTATTGTGGTGATGGACAGTTCTGGTGGAAACAGGAGAGTTGAATTCTGCACATTGCACATTGAATTCTGCCGTGATTTGAGCAGCCGTGGTTTTATGTTTTTTGGATAGCAGCCGAACATCCCTTTCAGACAGCTTCCTCTTACAGCGTCCACAGTTAATCCTGTTGGATGTGGTTGATCCTTCTTGGTGGTGTGCTGACATTACCCTGGATACCGTGGCTTTTGAGCTCTGGTATGTCACACATAATGTTGTGTGCATTGCAATATTTTGAGAAAAACTGTTCTCTTACCCTGCTTATTGAACCTTCACACTCTGCTCTTACTGGTGAATGTGGTGAATGTTTTTTTTGGATTAATATTTTCGGTTGTCACATATATAGTGCATCCCTGTATATTTATTTTAAAAGAATCACAAACAAAAACAACAGTAGAAAACAGTTTATCGTAATTTACTGTTTGCATGCTGAAATGTGTGTGAAGTAGACGTTTGTTTGTCTGAGCTTCATCTCTCCGCTGTTTTCCCTCTAATTGTTGTTTATTTGCTCTCCCTCGCTTCGCCTCTGTGCCGTCATGTTTTAACATTGAATAATGATGTTTATGTTTTTAAAGGAAGGAAACTAATAAACATAGGCTTAGAAAAATATAGCTGAGAGCTAACTGCTGAACTATGAATGCTCTGGGAAGAGAATAAATGACTTAAACTATTGTTGTCCTCCCTCCCTCCCTCTCTCCCTCCCTTTCTCTCTCTCTGTATGTATATATACATATACAGGTAGTGGGTCCTCCTGCAGCAGGAGCGTTCAGAGAGCGCCCATACAAACCCACGTCCTTCCGCAAGTTCTACGAGCGCGGGGACTTCCCTATCGCCCTGGAGCACGACACCAAGGGCAACCGCATCGCCTGGAAGGTACTGTACCATCAGAAAACTGTAGACCGAGTGCGGTAGACTGTCTAACCTGTTCAAGTACTGGAGGGGAAAGAACCACACTTACATGATAATGAAATAATAATGAGCGTGTTTATGTTATATAACAACAACAACATAATGACATTTAATAAACTCATTCTGGAGAGTTATAAAACACACAAACACACATGCATCCACTCAGCTTAGCTCTTTGTTTCGCTGGGTTCTCTGCTCAGCTTTGTTCACCATTTGCCTCAGTTCCGCTTATCTCTCTATTGGGATTGATTTTCTATTCATCTCAGCTTTCTGTTACCTTGGACTTGTGGACTTGTTTCTTGGTTAAGCTTGGTTTTGGTTTGGTTTAGCTTTGGTTGTAAGGTCCTGTAAGGTCCTGTATTGCCATGTAGAGACCTGTATAGCATTTACTATGTATAGTGAACTAATTAGGGACCGACCAAACAAAAAATAATCTCAGTTTGTACCTCTCTGATTATGGGACACATTGTAAAATCTAGTGTGCATCGTCTGTACACTACATTTTGAAATGCATTATAGGTGTTTGATTTTAAACTTTATCAAATAAAATGTATCATTGAGATTTTGGGTCATGTAGGATCACTTAGGGAAATGAATGGTCCTATTAGGTTCTTTAGGGTTATAAATACAGTGGTGTGAAAAGTGTTTGCTCACTTCATTTTTTTGCATGTTTGTCACTCTTAAATGTTTCAGATCACCAAACATATTCAAATATTAGTCAAAGACAACACAAGTAAACACAAATATTTTAATCATAGGGAGAAAATCCAAACCTACCTGGCCCTGTGTGAAAAAGTGTGTGCCCCCCCCTACCCAGTTAAAACATAACTTTACTGTGGTTTATCACACCTGAGTTTAATTTCTCTATCCACACTTAGGCCTGATTACTGCCACACCTATTCTAAATAAAAAATCAGTTAAACAGGACCTGCCTGACAGAAGTGAAGTCCACCAAAAGATACGCAAAAGCTAGATATCATCCCAATATCCAAAGATTTTAAGTAACAAATGAGAAAGCAAGTAATTAAAATCTATGAGTCTGTAAAGGTTATAAAGCCATTTCTACAGTTTTGGGACTCTACTGAACCACAGTGAGAGCCGTTATCTACAAATGGCAAAAATGTGGAACAGTGGTAAACCTTCCTAGGAGGGACCGGCTGACCAAAATTACCCCAAGAGTGCAGCAACAACGCATCCAAGAGGTCATAGGGGTATGTGTGGTCACATAAGGTCCTGTAGGGTTCCTTATGATCATATACAGTTATGTAGAGGGCTGTATGGACCTGTGGGCCTCTGTAAAGTCCTGTAGGGCTTTGAAGGATCCTGTAGGGTTCTGTATTGTCACATAAGGTTCTGTATGGGCATGTAGGGTCATTTGTGTCCTGAATGGTCACCTAGGGTCCTGTATGGTCACCTAGGGTCCTGTATGTTCATGTAGGGTCCTGTATGTTCAAGTAGGGTCCTGTATTGTTACATTGGGTTAAGTATGGTCACATATTGGGTCTTTAATGGTTCTGTAGAGTTTGGTCACACAAGGATATTCCTTTAGGCTTCTATAGGATTCTGTATGGTCATGTAGTGAACTGTAGGAGCTTCTCAAATGTCCTGTCGGATTGTCTAGACTTTTTGACGTGTCCTGTAGCGTTCTGTGGGGTCCTGCAGGGTCCTTTTGGCTTTTAAAGGATCCTGTGAGGTTCTGTAGGGTCCTGTAGAGTCATGTATAGACCTTGTAGGGTCATGTAGCCCCCACTGTTAGTGTAAAGTAACAGGCAGTGTGGAGGTTCAGTGTTCCCTTGATCATCACTAACCATGTGGATCTGGTAAAGGAGTCAGCAGTGAATATCATCATCTCTTTCTCTCTCTCTCTCTCTCTCTCTCTCTCTTTCTCTCATCTCTCGTTTCGGTTTCCAGGTGAAAGCATAGTGAAAGCTTCACTATTAATTATTGAGAGCAGATTTAAAAGTGAATCTTCCTCCGCTATTGAAAAAATAATGTCTCTCTCTCTCTTCCATGCGCGTGTACAGCGGATTGCTGGCAGCGGTAAGTGTTGTATGAAATTGTTGCTGTCATATCTAATGCAGCTGTTCTGCTTATTAATCTCACTGCTGCGGCTGCTGGCGTGCGGCCTTCTCTCCAACTCCAGCGCTCTTCTCTTTAACATCCTGTGGGTTTAGTTCTTTACACTGCAAACACACCTCTACTGCCCTTCATCTGACCTCCACACTGTGTCTGCGCACTTAGTGCTTTATAATAAATCCAGTATCACAGAAAACTTTAATGTGCAAAAGAAATGCAAACCTTTCATTTGTTATTAATATTCACTCTAATTTTTCTAAAACAATGACGGTTTGGACTTATGCCCCTACCATCTAGTGGTCACATGACAACATTAAATGTTATTGATTCAAATCAAATTGAGGGAAATCCCAGTCAAAAGTTTCTACAGCCAGTTCAGACAGAAACCTGGGCCAGATAAGAATTCTAATCCAATTTTATGTTCGAAACTAGTTTTAGTCAAATTTAGTTTATGGAATAATTGGGTCCTTCTGATCCCAAATGGCATGGATAGTTCTATTCAGCACGTTTCTGATTAAATAATAGGGGAAGCTTCATCTGTACGCTTTTTTTTTATTTACTTTGGATAAATAAACTTACACTGGGGGGAACAGGACATTTGGGGTGCACATTTTCCATGCAGGCCAACGTGGCATGTAGTAATTCTCTTAATTAATCATGGATGTGTTTTGGGCATAATGTGAAATAAACCTATTATTGTGTATTCCTTTTAAGAGCCAGGTGCCCTTAAACTTTGGTGGATTGTTATTTTAACAGTGCAGCTCTTCTAGCGCTTCTCTGCAGAAAAAAAAAAAATCTGTTATTTATAGCAATGTTATTGCGGTTGACGGTTATCAGGGGTACAAATTAGTCAGTGGCACAGTGGCACAGTTCCCTTGCTTGAGTCCAGTGACAGTAAAAGTGTGTTTTAATAAGCATTTAATATGGGAGATATTAACTTATAATGATAATAAGTTGAAGCAGATCTTACAAAATTAACCAATCACAGAACCCACTAATAGACGGTTGGTTATGCTGCTTGGCTTGCATTAGTATGCTGTTTGGCAGTATATGGAAAATTCATACTGAACGGGAAATTAAAACTGATATATATGTTCATGTCTGCACTAATTAAAGTGTTATTAATATATTTATATTAATATATTTATATTCACTCTAATTAGAGCCTGTACTTGACTTATATGTGCCCTTTAAATCTTCACTCAAGTTACATAGAACTTTCACACACAGTGTATCTGCAGGTGTGTGTGTGTGCAGGTAAAAGTGCTGGAGGGAATATTGGAGTGTTAAAATGTCAAGGGCTCTTTTGTTTGTGTATGTGTGTGTGTGTGTGTGTGTGTGATATTAGAGCACCTGAGGGGGAGGAGGAATATTTTTAGTTTCTCTGAGTGCTCTAATACCCCTCTCTCTCACACTCTCTTTCCCTCTGTCTCTTTCTCTCTCAGCTGGAGTACTACAGTGTGTGTGTGTGTGTGTGTGTGAGTGAGTGTGTGTGTGAGGAGCATATGCAGCAGGCTGATAAGAGTGAGTGCTAGACGTGTGTGTGTGTGTGTTGCAGGTGGTCCTGCTGTTATTTCTAAAGCTTCGGGGCACTGCCTCACTGTTAGCTAGAGACCACCAACCACAGTTTGTGTCCAAGGGTGGGATTGCATTGGAAATGATGAAGGGGAGGAGAGAGAGAATGAAGAGTGAGGTGGAAGGCGAGAGATATAAGAAAGAGAGTGAAAGGGAGGAAGAAAAGATGGAGAAAGAGAGACACAACACAGGGCACCTAGTCACGAGTTCGTTTATGTTAATCAGTCTTAACAGTATTTAGTTCCAATCCTGGGTGGGGGGGACTTGGTGGTCTTGCAGTAAATTAGGCAGTGATTAAAACTAATTACACTGAGGAGGTGGAGAATATACTGATATACTGTACATAAACTGACTGGTGGTGCTTCAGACCAATTACAGTAAAGAGGATTGTGAGGCAAGTGATTAGGAACAATTTCAATTAGGGGGAGGAGTCTCAGAACATGACAGTGATTAAGATCAATCACAGTAAGTAGGAGGAGTCTTAGAACAAACAAGGCACCGATTGGGACCAATTACAATGAGGCGAAGGAGTCTTTAAATAAACAAGAGCTTTGCTTGAGACCAATGATGGTCAAAGGGAGGAGTCTCAGCATAAACAAGGCAATAATTAGAACCATTTACAATGAGGAGGAGGAGTCAGAATATACAAGGTATTTGCTTAAGATTATGTTTAAGAGGAGGAGTCTCAGAACAAAGAAAGCATTGTTTCACGTCTGATGCTATCAGTCTCCCTGCTCTAGTCCCTGTTAGCCCTAAAAACTCTAACTCCCAGCATGCTCTCACAATGGACTACAATGACTCTGCTGAACATGTGACTCAGTCATGCTCTTCCTCTCCCGTGTTCTAATTGGTTGATTACTTGTTTACTCCCAGGTGTGTCCCTTGTTTACACACTGCTCCAGCTAACCGCTCCGCCAACAGGATTTGATTAAAGCCCCCATGTGGAGTAATGAAGAAGTGACTCCGTTGGCTCACATTGGAGGGAGAATGTTGTGAAGTTGAGTGTTGGAGTGCCTATGTTTCTATAAATTATGTTGATATTTGATGCTGTGTATCAGTAGAGTATTGCAAACGAAAATGATACGATACTTTACCGTATAGATATATCGTCCCACCCCTAGTTGGTTGCTAAAGTTTTGCTAGGCGGCTGCCATGGTACTATTCCTATTCAATTCTATTCAATTTTCAAACGCAACTCATCTGATAGATAGCTTTAGTTAAAACTGGGTGGGTTTTTCCTGAACCGTGGCTTTATTTATTTGTGTGGAGTGGGTCCAGCACTGACGGACACAGCCCTCTACGCGACCCGGGAGGTCCGGATTCCCGCTGTTTGTTTGATGGTCTCTCTGCATTCCTCAGCACATTCCCTTCTTCCTCGCCTTTGATTTTTTTTCCTCCTCCTCTCTCGGCTCGGTGGCGCTGAATAAAATCGAAAATGCATTTCATAAGAGCATCAATGCAAACCCGATTTGTGGCCCTGAGACTCCTCTTCAGGGGCTTTGTGGGGGGAGGGGGGCTTTAGGGGGCGATCAATTAATCTGATCAAGTGCTTTAGGAAATGGAGAGCGTAAGTACTCCGCAGGGACACACATCCATCTCCTCTCACAAGATTGAATTATTCCGAGAGCAGGAGGAGGAGAGAGCCATAAAAGGAGCCCAGGGAGTGGTGTGTGTGTGTGTGTGTGTGTGTGTGTGTGTGTGTGTGTGTGTGTTACGTTAAAGTGCAGACGGCTGCAGATGCAGCATTAAGGCAGAGCACTTATATTCATTTTTCTGTATTCTTTCATAAACTCAACATGATGCACACACACACACAGACACACACACATACACACACACACACAACAGATGCAGCAACCCAATCAGAGCTGATCCTGTACATAAGTAGGAATGTGGATGGTTACCAGAGGGAAAGGTTCCAGGCAATGTTCTCAAATGGTTTTATTCTTATTTAGCAGGTACAAAATATTTGTTTTTATTATAAATAGCAACACTTCCTAAAACTATGATCTTATGATCTTCCATACGGTATTTCATATTTGTCCATACTTGTTCCTCTCCTGTTTTCTCTTTATATGTTGCCTCTGAGTCAAATTATTAACCACTATGGAATGAGTTTCCATTCCAACAAAGATGATTTTTGACCCAGACCGCACTGTTTGTGTGAATTTAGATGAACAGAAATTATTCTTGATTTTATTCTGTGCTAACAGAGTGAGCTCTGACTCTGTGTAAAACAGCACGTCAGAAATTTACCTGATCAAACATCAGTTCCAGACCAAAACGCCAATCAGTGTAGATTTATTCCCAAACTCCGACGCTACTTTGACAGCGCGGGCAAAAGATGCGAAAACTGGCTTTTGAGGGGGTGTAAGATAGCAAAGAGCATTGCAACGTGCCCTTTGCAGGGTGTACAATAGGGCCCAAAGATTTACCTCTGTTACAGGGAATAAGTTCAGAATTACCAGCCTTAGAAACCGCAAGTTAACAATACTCCAGGTAAAAGCTCATCTTAATGCTTTTCACAGAGTATTTTGGTTTGTTTTTAATTTTTAAATTTTGAAAGTTTAATTTTTTTTATTTTAGAAGTTTATTAACACATGATTTCTCATGTGTTCTTTCATAGTCTGGAAAAAAAAAATTAGAAGGTGCGTTGCCGAAAAAAAACTAAAAACAAAATTCATGGTATAATAAAATACCAGGAATTATGAATTTATTGGTCTCAGTTTTACAGAATCTGACATTCAACATTCAATATTCTTCACGATTCTTCTCGTTTACTCTATTCATTTGTTTAGTGCCACCATGTGAAATAATGAAAGTCAAATTGTGTGACGAGTCTTAGGAAGTGTAAAGCTTTGGAAGAGTTACAATAAAAATATTGATATTTGATGCCATGTCTTGTAATGTATATCAAAAGGAAATTATATATCACAATATTTATATACACTTCCTGTGCAAAAAAAAGTCTTCACCTGGATTTAAGTAAGTAAATGATGTGGGGTTGGTTGATGCTGCAGTTGGTCTGAAGGTTTAGGTTCAGCAACAGTATGTGCTGAAAGAATGAGGTCAGCTGACCTCAATACCTGAATATACTGAATATAGACCAGATTATTCCATCAATGGATTTTTTCTTCCCTGATGGCACGGCCATATTCCGAGATGACAATGCCAGAATTCATGGGGCTGGAATTGTGAAAGAGTTCAGGATTCAGGGAGCATGAGATCATCATTTTCACACATGGATTGAGAGAGAGTTCACCACAGAGTCCAGATCTTAACCTCATTGAGAATCTTTGGGATGTGCTGGATGGAGAAGAGTTGCTTTGTGCAGTGGTCAGACTCTACCATCATCAATGCTGCTGCAAGATCTTGGTGAAAAATTAATCCAGCAACACTTAATTGAAATAAATCTTAAATTATTTTTGACCAGGCAGTGTATTACCCCACCCCTAAATCACAAGTGTCTCATGTGTACGCATGTGTTGTGTGTGTCTCATGTGTTGTGTTATACTGGGCTGAGTGCCGCAGTGTGGTTCTGCAGGCAGGCTCAGGTTTGACCCTGCTAAAGGTTAACGCTTCATTTAGATGGTGTGTAGATGCAGGGCGCTGAGTGTTAGCCTGTGTGAACGCTGTGGAGCTTATCTGCAGGGCACGCCGTCTCTCTGGGACAGAATAAATGAATCCGAGGCAGAATGGCGCTAACCACACACACACTCAACGCACACGGCGTGCTCCTGAGAGATACGGAGCGCCTCCTCTCTCGGGACAGAAATAAAGCAGCCAAGAAAAAAAAAACAGAGTGGAAATCGGGGCTGATAGGAGCGCACTCTCTGGGGCTCAGGGAGGACAGGAAACAGCTCTGGAAATATCACACACACACACACACACACACACACAGGCAGCATCATGTGGTGAGGCAGACTGCCACCCTCCAGGGACAGCAAGTCTAAGGCATGCTGGGTAGGCAGGGAGACAGAACACACACAGAGAAATCTCATCTGTGAGCTAAAGGCTTCCTCATCCTCATCCTCACCTCCTCTCATCCAAAACTCTACACACTGCTGCAGCCTGACCCCACACCCAACACCTGCAGCCTGACCCCACACCCAACACCTGCAGCCTGACCCCCAAACCAACCCAAAGACCTGAAAAGACCAACTACAGCAACAAAGCAGACTTCTCTACCTCACACTCTTAAAGAGAAAAGTGGTTCTCAGGAGTCAACAGTCAACAAGTCCCAGTTATTTGTAGGAAACTGGTAAAATGCCTGGACATCTTCAAAATGTTGGATGTTAGAGATTGGTAGTTGGTGGTTGTTGCAGATCTTCTAGAGACATTCTAACGTTTTCCTGAGCCAAGTTTTTAGGGGGGTCTGTTTTTACAGGTGAGGTTGTTGGGATTATACTAGAGGCAAAATATTTCAGGTCCTTAAGGAGTGGTTGTTGTTGGATATCTTCTGGAGAGTAGTTGTCGGAATTTTGGAGGTGAATTGTTTGAGGTTCTTATCGAGGGGAGGATGTTGGGATTGTTCTAGTGTTGAAGTGTTTGAGGTTCTTACATTTGGGAGCTTGTTTGGATTTTTGTAGAGGTAAAGTGTTTGAGGTTCCTATGGTGGAAAGGTTGTTGGAGATCTTCTGGGGGTGAAGTTTTTTTGTTTTTTTTTCTCAAGGTGAGGCTGTTGAGGTTATTTTAGAGGTGAAGTGTTTAAGGTTCTAATGGAGGGGAGGTTGTTGGGATTTTTCTGGAGGTACAGTGTTTAAGGTTTCTATGGTTGAGAGGTTGTTGGAGATCTTTCGGAGGTGAAGTTTTTGAGGTTTTTCTCAAAGTGAGGCTGTTGAGGTTCTTCTAGAGGTGAAGTGCTTAAGGATCTTTTGGAGTGGTGCTTGTTTTGATTATTTTAGAGGTTAAATGTTTGGGGTTCTTACAGAGGGGAGGTGGTTGGGATTATTCCGGAGGTGAGATTGTTGGACTTCCTTAAGAGGGGAAGTGTTTGAGGTTTTTATGGAGAAAAGGTTTTGGGGATCTTCTGGAGGTGAAGTTCTTCAGGTTCTTACAGAGAGGGGTTTGTTGGAATTATTCTAGATGTCAAGTGTTTGGGGTTCTTACAGAGGGTTGGTGGTTGGGGTTCTTTAAGGCTGTTGAGGTTCTTCTAGAGGTAAAGTGTTTGAGGTTCTTATAGAGCAGAGGTTGTTGAGGTTCTTTTAGAGGTGAAGTTTTTGATGTTCTTCTAGAGGTTAACATTCTGAGATTCTTACAGAGGAGAGGTTGTTGAGGGTCTTCTCGAAGCAAAGTGTTGGGTTCTTATGGAGGGAAGGTTGTTGGGGTTATTCTAGAGGTTAAGTGCTTAAGGTTCTAACAAAGAAAAAAGTTGAGTTTTGAGTTGCTTCTGGAGAATACATTTTTCTGGATTTTAGGTTGCAATTCTTTGGGAAGTTTTGAGGTTTTTCTAGCATTAAGGGTGTTCGCCTACTTTTGAGGATGGAAGTTGTGAGTTGAGGTTGCTGGAGATGCAGTTCTCAGGATTTTCTAGCAGTAAGGGTTTTTTGCCTTTTCTGGGGATGGAGTTTGTGAGTTCTTGTTTGTAGTGCTTTGTCTTGTTTTCATGAGGTAAGTTTGGTTTTCTTCTGGATGTAAAGATTTTAAGGTTATTCTGAAAGTAGAAATGTTGAGTTTCTTCTGGAGATAGGGTTGTTGGTGAGTTGTGTCATCTGTTTTGTTTCGGTAATGTTGTGTAAACCTGCAGTTAGTAAACTCTTACTTGTGTACTAGTGAGCATCTGGTTTTAGGCAGCTTTAGGGCAACAAAAAACACAAATTGGCGAGGATCAACTGAGCACAGCAGCAAGTGGAGGCAGTGATGGGAGGTGGTTTTGGGGTGGAGCCAGAGAGAGATGAAGGTCGAAACTGGGATCTGTAACAGAAATGTGGATTTTACCTTGCGGAGTGATGGCTGAACTTAAATCCTTTCGTTAATTTAGCTAACAGCCTATTAGTTAAGATGCGGCGTATTGATCTGCTAATGCGCATTTGCTCTTAGACCCATCCAGCTTAACGAGCTCTAACGATTCCAGCACGGCCTTGCGGTTAATGCACGCAGGCATTTTGACACGATGATGTCACAGCATTGCTGGAAAAGCCCATGAATCTCCAGAGTGGCCCTCAGGGACACTCTCTCCTCCCTCTCTCCTCCCTCTGTCTCTATCTTTCTCTCTCTCTCTCTCTCTCTCTCATTCTCTCGCTCGCTCTTGCTCTTCCTCAATAACAGCCTCTGGAGGTAAAAGCTTGGCCTGCACTGACACATTAAAAAAGACACATTAGCCAGCGAGTCCCACTAAACCGTCGGCAATAAATCTCATATTGCTCTTCACAAGATCGTTTTTTACCAAGCACTTATTAAACCTGTCCATGCTTTTACTTATTCAGGTAGGCCTGATGAGGTAACCTGCAGAGGCAGACTAATGCTGAGGAATGTGCAGATTTTCTTAAGTATCATATATTATCCACAATTATACATTCTTTTGTTTTGGCTATTTACACTCATTAAACTAAAACAAATATGGCACCAAAAGGATTTTTTGAAATTGAATAAAACATGTAAAAATAAAGGGAGGCTCTACTACCTTGTTAGGCCACCTTTAGCCTGGATACCAAATGAGCTATGTCTGAGCTTGAAGATATACAGGTTCTGTAAGGCATCTTGCAGCACGTTTTCCCCCATATGTTGCAGCAGGGCCTATAGATCATGCACTCTTGTAGGTTGCCAAAGCAGACATCACAGCTGGTACTATAAATGGACGATAAGATGCGCTATGTCCTGTCCTGTCCTGTCGTTATCACCGACATGAGTTGCACACTAATATAAATTAATTTGAATTTAAACCTTACACTGATTCTTTTCTTACACTTAAATGAGACCACTTTAGTTTCTGAATCAGTTTCTCTGATTTTGCTATTTATAGGTATATGTTTGAGTAAAATGAACATTGTTGTTTTATTCTATAAACTACAGACAACATTTCTCTCAAATTCCAAATAAAAATATTGTCATTTGCATTTATTTGCAGAAAATGAGAAATGGCTGAAATAACAAAAAAAAAAGATGCAGAGCTTTCAGACCTCAGATAATGCAAAGAAAACAAGTTAATATTCATTAAGTTTTGAGAGTTCAGAAATCAATAATTGGTGGAATAACCCTGGTTTTTAATCACATTTTTCATTCATTTTGGCTTGTTCTCCTCCACCAGTCTTACACACTGCTTTTGGATAACTTTATGCTGCTTTACTCCTGGTGCAAAAATTCAAGCAGTTCAGTTTGGTGGTTTGATGGCTTGTGATCATCCATCTTCCTCTTGATTATTATATTCCAGAGGCTTTCAATTTGGTAAAATCAAAGAAACTCATCATTTTTAATTGATCTCTTATTTTTTTTCCTGTAGATAGAACACCGCTACTTGGGTCTGGATCGTGGTTCACTGCATGTCTTGTGACCTTTGTCCCATACCCCATAGAAGCTATAGAACACTGCATTGACCTTCAGGATTTGATTGCTCTGTCATCTATGGGTGGTAATGTCATTTGTCATATGTATTCCTTAGTACAGATGTGACAGTGGATTGAGGAATGTTATGTAAATTAATGTCTGTTCCATACATCTGGCATCCTCTATGAAGCCTCGCTGAAACTCTCCATAATAACCCCAATAACTTATACAGGTGTGGGGGTTCACGATCAGTTCACATTCTGCTGTCCAATGCTTTTGCCATGTCAGCATTACTATTACTATTAGTTTCTTTATGCTGGAGCTTAATGCAGGTTTACATCCAGGCCTGCATTTCGCTCCTTTCCAGACGTGTTGGTTCGTTGGTTACTATCCCAGTGCGACTGTATCGGTGCGGCATGTACAGCGTTCAGTGCAGCGTGGAGCGTGTTGGGTACACCCCCTTCCCGCCTCGCCCCCACTCTGAATCAGGCAGCTATTGATTGGCATGCACACTGCCAGCGGGCTGCAGCTCCAAATGGAGCCTTTAATTAACTAAATGGAGCAGCGGCAGCTGGGTGAGAGCGGCACTCCGGCATAGAGAATGAGCCAGGAGAGAGAGAGCGAGAGAGAGAGAGCGATAGAGCAATAGAGAGCGCGAGAGAGGGAGAAGCATGCATGTGGGCTGTCCATGCTGTGTCCTGTAGCCCGAGGGCCACTGTCTCGTCCTCTTTATCACAATCTGGACCTCCCTGTCACTCTCGCACTCACCCCCGTAGATAGACGTACACTCTGAACTGCTGCTTTCTACTGCTGTTCTCTCTCTCTCTCTCTCTCTCTCTCTCTTTCTCTCTCTCATTCCGGACCTCTCATCCGTTCTGTCAGAGGTTAATTGGTTTGGAAATGATTCCATTCATTCTGCAGCGTAATGCAGTTATCTTGCTTTGTGGGAAGTAGGGAAGAGAGTAAATAAGGAGAGCTCCTTCGCTCGCGCTCTTAAGCCTGATTTAAAAGAAAAGAGGGAAAAAAAAAACAAATCCAATTTAATCTGTCCCACTCTTTTTTCAGACGCCGGCCCGGGTCTGTCCCCCTCCAGTCTTTACTTTAAATTATGGCAGGATTTCATTACCTTGAAAGCCCTACCCCCCCCCACCTCCACCCAACCTCTCCTTCTCTCTCTCTCTCGCCCGCCCTCTCCCCCTCTCCCTCTCTTTCTCTCTCCGTACGTTAAGCAGATAGACGGCCCTAATGTCTTTTGTGTAAGCTGAAGGTCAGCGTGTTTGGATCGGTGGAAGCGCTCAAGGCTCTCTGTGATTAATGCACTGTACAAAGTGCCTTGGAATTATGCAGTGGGCTGATGGCTCTCACACACACACACACATATATACACACACTTACACACACACACACTTAGATGCCGGCGCACAAGCAGCGTCGTCACACTGCAGATGAAAGTGCCCTCCTTGCCGCCTTTGTTGTGGATCAGCGGAGACATTCCTGTTCAGACTCTCTGAGGAAAAAAAAAAGAGAGAGAGAAAGACCCCAGTGCAGCCAACATGCCACCCACCCGCTGACCATCCAATCCAACAGCAGCACTGAGAGTATTTGCCCCTCTCATTGCTCTGCTTCTTCCTCAGGTTCCTTCTTTTGAGTCTCAGTTCATCTAATCAAGCTTTTCCACTCACCAGGTGCTGCTGGTGCCAAAATCCCAAACAGTTCTGTGTTTTTCCGCAGAATCCGTGGCTTACGAGAATCTGTGTAAATAGATGTGTTGCTTTTATTATATTAGATTATATTTTAACCTTAAAATTATAGAATAAATGTAAAAGGTTTGAACGTATAAATGAACAGCACCGCTTTTTCCTGCCATTATTCATCACAGGAACAGCTCAAAATCACTCCTTAAACCAGTGGAAAAGCAAGTCGTTCTTAAAAGGTCCGCTAAGTCAGAGGAACTAACAATCACCAGCACGTTTGATGGAAAAGAGATATCAAAGTTTTCCCTTTAAGTCCTTAGGGGTGTTTCTTCTATTGAGTTTTAGTTCTTTTAGTGGTTCTTACACAGGTTCGTAGAAAATTCCTCTCTTTGAGTCTTAGTTCCTTTTATTGGTTCTTCCTCTGGTTCTTAGGAAGACTAGGAAGAACCTTGGTGCTTTTCACCAAACCTTCCCATGTTTGCTCCAGTTTTAGTGGAACTGAGGTTATGTTACACAATACATCATCAACAGAGGAAGTTGCTCAAATGGCTGTTTGATTTACACTGAAGAATCTACTATCATTTGGTTCCAGCAGGGAACAAACTTTTTTCTCAGCGGTTCTTCTTCATGACTTCATGCTTTTAGAGAGGTTCTGTTTTTGAGTATTGAATCTTGGTTAAGTGTTTTTCCTGGGGTTCTTAGGGAGCTCCTTCTTTAAAAATTAGATCCTCTCAATTGTTCTTCAATATTTTAATTCAAACAGCTTTAGGTTTCACAGTTTCACAGATTTACATTTTTACAATATAACAGCATTAACGTTTTTATGTTTTAGTAATTGTATGTCTTTATAAGTTTTCCTCTTTACAGATTCACAATTTTACTGGTTTACATTTTTCAGGTTTACTGCTTTATGGTTTCCTGGTTTTCGGGTTTTACAGACTTGCGTTATTCAATTGTTTACAGGTTAACAGGTTTTATGTTTTACATTTTTACGATTTGACAGTTCTAAAGTTTTGCGCTTTACAAATTTAACAGTTTTCTACAGGTTTTATGTTTTACAGTTTTACAGTTGTATTGCTCTAGTAAGAATTTTCTTCTTGAATATTAATGGTTTTGTAAGCCAAGCTTTGGTAGGGTGACGTTATTTATCACGTCAATAAAGCAGCTTAAACTGGGAGGAGGAGAATGACCGTGTGTCTGTTGGAGAGATAGAAAATGTCAGTGTGTGTGTGTGTGTGTGTCTGTGTGTGTGTGAGGTTGTATATTAAAGCAGTGAATTATGGATGAAGTCGTGAGCTCAATAAGGCTGTGACCCCACAGCACTGCTAAACCTGCACACACATTACACTCCACAACCTGGGTGTGTGCTGGGTGTGTGTGAGTGTGTGTTTGTCACTAGCTGGAGGTAGGCACTGTCCAGAAACCGCTGAGATGGTGTGTTTTCCTTCTCCTGCAAAATCAGCATTTATTTATTTATTGAACCTCCATTCATACTTCTAACACACACACACACTGTTTGAATGTCTGAAAAACTGACTAAAAGCCAAAAGAGAGTAAACACTTTTTGTTCTTTTTGTTATGGGCCAACTGAATTGACCCCTATCAATTTAAAACTTTTGTCACGTCACATTAATCTGTTTTTACCTATTTATTCAAAGCAGTTCTGTCTCAACAATCTAGCATTCAGTAATTTAGCTCCACCCAATCATTTTACAGAAGTTTACCCCCACCTCTTTAGCCTAGTGCACTTTAGCTCCACCTGTTCAGTCTACAACAGTTTAGTTTCTTTCAATCAGGCTACAAGCAGTTGGACTTCAACTGTTTAGCCTACAGCAGTTTAGCTCCACCCATTCAGCCTACAGCAGTTTAGCCCCACCCATTCAGCCCAAAGCAGTTTAGTCACACCTCTTTAGTCTACATCAGTTTAGCCCCACCCATTCAGCCTTCAACAGTTTAGCCCCACCAATTCAACATACAATACTTTATCCCCTTCCAGTGAACCTACTGCAGTTAAGCCCCACCCATTTAGCCTACACCAATTAAGCTCCATCCAATTAGCCTACAGCAGTATAGCCCCACCTCTTTAGCCTAGTGCAGTTTAGCTCCACCTGTTCAGCCTACATCAGTTTAGTAGCACCTCTTTAGGCTATAGCAGTTTAGCCCCACCAATTCAACATACAGTAGTTTAGTTCCATCCAATCAGGCTACAGTAATTTGACTCCACCCATTAATCCTACAGCAGTTTAGCCCCGCCCATTCAGCCCACAGCAGTTACGCCACACTTATTCATCCTACATCAGTTTAGTCACACTTCTTTAGCCTATACGACAGTTTAGCCCCACCAATTCAACATACAGTAGTTTATCCCCTCCAAGTCAAACTAATGCAGTTAAGCCCCTCCCATTCCACCTAACCCACTTAAGTAATGCATGAACAGTGTGAACATACCTGCTTTGTAACTCCTGTAACTCCTGAGTTAGACCAGTGAACACATATTCAACCAGTATAGTTTTATTACATTACCAATGGGGGACCTGTAAGAGTCATGGTGCGCGTCCACTGGCACTTAAGCCCCAACGCATCCCATTCACTTGGTGCATGCCGTGGTGCATGCTGGGTTGCATTGCGTTAAGCGCAGCCCCACCTTCCGGCACGAAAGTTGAGCAGATCTCAACTTTATTCAAATGAATCCGACCGCCGTGCTGCGTCCAGCCAATCGGGGAACAGCAGGCTGCCACGCCACACACAGAGCAGGCGCCATTCAAACACAGAAGAGAAGCTAAAAATGGCGGATTATGGATTTATAGAGCTATAGATCCCAGTGAGGTTTACTAAAAATGTAAAATCTTAAACTTATGATTGACTACATCTGTTGCTTCATTTGCATTCAAAAACGTCACGGACACGCCCACACGCGGCGAGCCAAGAGATCCGGCACGGCGACATGCGTTGAAGAAGTTCGCGTCAAAGTTAAAAATCTGTTAATTACATAATAATAAGATCAATTAGTAAACAATTTAGCACTAATGATTTTAACACTTGTGAAGTGTTTCACTGTGGGCAGTGCGTGTGTGTGTGTGTGTGTGTGTGTGTGTGTGTGTGTGTACTGTGACTGAGCTAAAGAGAAGGTGTGAAGAGAAAGAGATGATGTGTGAAAAAGAAAGCACAGACAACACCCCCCCCCCCCCACCACCACCACCACCACCCACACACACAACTGATTCTCTGACAATTGTCTGTCTCAGTTGTTGTGATGAGTCTGATAGAGGGAATCATTTTTTTATATAAATGTGCAATATAAACATGGGCATCTTATCTTAGTTAGAGGATTGCCTGATGGTTTGGGTTCTAACAGTGTTTTGAGTTCTTCTGAAGATGAGCACTAAAGAAAGTGTGAACTCTCCTTTGTTCTAAGTCTGAGCTCAGAGAAGTCGGTGGACCGGATCAGGGCGGTCAGCAGTACCACTCTCCTCTTGTTCCACTGTTTAGCGGAACGCTGCAGAGACCTCTTGGACTGGATTCAGGGCTTGTTGGCAGTGTGTAGAAGCTAAAGGCCAGACTGGAACTGTATCTGACCTCTGTAGAGGACACTCCACCCCCGCAGTGGTGGGTGGGCTGCATGTCCATTCTGCTGAGTTTATACTGGACCAGCTCTCTGGGAGCGACAGTGTCTGTTATGGGTGGGAATTACAGAGCATCCCACGATTATGATGATATCACAATACTGTGATAAAATGTTCAACTTGTGTCTGTATTTATATATTACTGGGTAATAGAAGCTTTCTTTTTGTTGGACAGTAGAAATATTAAAAACACATATCAGTCCAGATTGTGTACCCATGGGCGTGGTAGTAGGGGGAAAAGTGGACCTGAGAAGGGCCCATGAAAATCCTGACTTTGTTTTTTGCTCACATTTCTTGTTTCATTGTCCAACCCCTGTACTTCTCTACACAAACTAAACCAGCTTTGTGTTTGCACACTTTTGTAAGCAATAGCTGATTCTTTCATTCATTTACACCTGTACTATGCAGAGAGTGTGCAGAGTGTGTGCAGTGTAAAGACTGGACAGCTGATTGTGTGTGTGAGTGTGTGTACTGTGTGATGACCCGTTGATGAGACAGATCAATAAGCCATGGCCAAGAGTGGCCCATCGATTGTGCCCATGACAGGGCATTCAGAGCCTTAATCTGGATAACAAGGATAACCTTTCACTGAGGGGCTGCAGCCTGCATACACTCAATCTCAACACACACACACACACACACACACACACAAACCTAGATTGTGCCTCCGTTTACTGGCCACTTTATTAGAAACATCCTGCCATGTGATTCAACACTGGCCCTTGTATTATAATCATCCAAATTTGTAGTTAATCTCTGGCTACTTTATTGGTGTCGTATTTTCTGGCCTCGCTCCTACCTGTGTTGATTCCAATGACTACATTTCCCATAACCCACCCCTCACAGAGGGCTCTGTCACATGTTCGTCCCTAACCAATTGTGAATAGTTCTTATGTTCATCATCACCTGAGTACTAGATTGGTTTCACCTGTTTGCTATCTACCTGTTTGTGTAAATACTTGTATGTTACTTTGCAAAGTATTGCCAACTTTCAAAATATGTGTACTGAGTATAGAACCATCCTACTTTGTGTTTTTACTTACTGGTCACTGTATTTAAAACACTCTAGCTCAAACGTGTGTGTGTGTGTGTGTGTGTGTTTGTGTGTGTTATGCCAGTGCTAGAACACACTTAACTGTAAAATGTGTGAATCGACAAAATTCAAGACAGCCTTTCCTTCACAAACAGAGAAAAAAAAAGGTTTGTGAGTAGTTTCCCTGTGTGTGTGTGTGTGTGTGTGTGTGCACTGCAGGCTGTGCCTCAGGCTGTGCCCTGTTTCTTTTATCTCTGTTCAGTGCAGACCAGTACAGTCTCACCTCCAACCCTCGCACTCACACACACTGCTGGTAATGTGCTGTGTCAGTTTTATTTCTACTTTGTTTTGTTTTTTGGAGACGTGAATTCTGTTCTAATTCTTCTGTTCTTTTATCTAATGATGGAAACAGGCAGGCAGACAGTTCAAGACACAGACAAATATACAGACACAGACAGACAGATGGACACAGACAGCCAGACAGGCAGACAGATGGCAGAGCACTGGCAGAGAGATGAGTACAGTCAGAAAGGGACAGAGAGAGATAGACTGGTACTGACAGACAGACGGGGCAGTAAGAGACACAGACAGGCAGACAGTTCAAACACAGACAGACAGATGAACGCAGGCAGATAGCCAGGCAGGCAGACTGATAGGCACTGCCAGAGAGATGGGTACAGTCAGACAGATACACACAGACAGACAGACTAGTACTGACAGACAGACAGGGCAGACAGGGCAGACAGGGACACAGACAGGCAAATGGGGACAAAGACGCAAACACACGGGCAAACAAACAAACAAAGATTGGGACATACAGACAGGAAGAGACAGACTGGCACTGACAGACAGAGGGGTGGACAGCCACAGACGGAAAGACAGAGACAGATAGATGTCAACAGACAGACAGACAGGGGGCGACATGGACACAGACAGACAGAAGGGGACACAAAGACAAATTGGGACAAAGAGACAGTGACAGAATGACAAGTTAGACACACAAATAGGTACAGACAGTTGTGAACAGACAGACAGACCGGCACAGGAAAACATGGAGACACAGACAGAGGGGACCAGATAGATAGACAAGAGACATACAGACAGATGTGGACAGACAGATGGAACAGACTGATAGATGTAGATAGATGAGAACATTGTTAAGTTAGTAACCGCTGTTCCTTCTACTAAAATTCCTGATTTAGATGTGGGGTCTTCATACAACAGCTGTGGCGCTGATAGTGTGTGTGTGTGCGTGTTGAGTGAAAGTTTGATGGCAGGGTCAGTGGTGTCCTCCCTGCCCTTCACCCCTCCCCCAGCTGAGTGGTGTGTTAATTAACTCAGCAGTAAACACTCTTCTCCTCTAACACTGCCCATTGTTTACTGCCCTCTGCATTTAATCTCCTCGCCCCTGTAGACTCTCATTCACTCTCTCTCTCTCTCTCTCTCTCTCTCTCTCTCTCTCTCTCTCTCTCTCTCTCTCTCTTTCTCACCCTCTCTCTGTATCTCTTTCTCTCCCTCTCTCTTTACTCTCTATCTCCTCCTTTCTCTTTCCCCCTCTCTCTTCCTTTCTCTCTCTCACTCACTCCACCCTGGATGAAGAGTGCTGACGTTTTGTCATTAAAGACACGAGCAGCAGTCGTTCCTATCAATTACAGACGTCTAGTGGGTTAAAGTCAGATGCACGGTCCGTCCCACAGGGAGCGCTCTTCAGCTCCGACCTTTAATTGCCCTCACTTTGTTTTAACAGAGCCATAAAAGCTTCAGAATACCCAAGAGTGTGTAAGAGAGAGAGAGCTAAAAAGAGAGAGAGAGAGAGAGAGAGAGAGAGAGAGTAGCACTGTGGTGCTGCTGGTGCTTCAGACTGAATAGCTGAGTGGGAATCTGAGTGACAGGAACATTCCGAACTTCATGTGGCAGAAGAGAAGAGAGAGGACAGGTGATTGTCAAAGTAATAGTGACGTGGTGATGATAGTAATGGTTGGTGATGGTGGTTGTGATAATGTTGTTGCTATTAGCATGGAGGTAATGGTGGTGATAATGTTGGTAGGATGGAGATTGAGGTCCTGATGTGATGAATAGTGATGTTGAGTGGATGTAGATGATAGCTGATGGTGATTATTGGTGATTTGAAGTGGTGATGTGGAGATCTTCATGATGGTGATGTCTGATGGTTGTGATAGTTGAATATGTTGATGTTAGGTTTCTGGTGATCGTGATGGTGATGTGTTGGTTAGTAATAGAGATGGTTGGTGATGGTGGTGATAATGTTGGTAGGATGTAGATTGTGGTCCTGATGTGATGAATAGTGATGTTGAGTGGCTGAAGATGATAGCTGATGGTGATTATTGGTGATTTGAAGTGGTGATTTGGAGATGTTCATGATGGTGATGTCTGATGGTTGTGATAGTTAAATATGTTGATGTTTCTGGTTTCTGGTGATCGTGATGGTGATGTGTTGGTTAGCAATGGAGATGGTTGGTGATGGTGGATGTTGGGGTTGTAATAGTTGATGACAGTGATGAGGATGTTATATGATAATGAGTGTGATGGATATTGATGATATTCATGATGATTAATGGTAATTGTGATGTGGTTATGGCTGATTATAAAGGGTTGATGGAAATAATTGTTGTTGGTGATAGTGGATGATGCTATGGTTTATGAAGGTGATATTTGATATTGATGGTGATGGTGCTATGGTGTGATGGTGGTTCACACATAGTTCAACTTTGGTGTCATCTGACTACAGAAACTTCTTCCACGTGTTGGCTTGTGGTAAACTGCAAAACACTTATGTCTGTCATGATAACAACATTTTCAAAATTGCCTTAAAGCCAAAATACTCCCGCACTGTAGCCATGAGTCCATCCAGACTCTAAACCTTCTGAAGGTTCTCTAAAGTGGTTTAGTTTTGAGAAAGTCCTATTAGCCTCGAATATGCTTACACCATCACTGATGCATAAGCTACATGCACTACACTGATTTCCTAGCCGACAGATGACGCTGTCTGTCCGACAGTAGAAGAATCAGTGAGTAAACCGGTGTCCCAATACTTTTGTCCATGTAGTGTAGCTGCTGTTGTTAGCATTAGCTTTAGCCTGTTCCTCAGGGCTGTGTGCTGAGTGTGGTCGGGGCTCTGCTCCGTGGATATTTTAGTCTAAATTACTGGTCAATTTCCAAGTGTTTAAATTTTAAACTCTCATAAAGTGGCGTACACGGGGGCACTGCGCCGGGGCTCAATAATGAATGAGGGCGATCAGACGAGCATGTGTAATGTCCTGCAGCTTTATTAGTGCCTGTATAGTGCTTCTTCTGCATTTCTCCTCTTGATCTGTATCTGCTGTGTGTAGACTGCAGTCCATCATCAGCACAACAGACCTCCCTGAACTCACAACAACTCAAACTATTGTATTTTTTGCACTATAAAGTGCACTTAAAATTCTTTAATTTTCCCAGTAATCGCCAGTGTGCCTTTTAAACCAGTGCGTCTTATATATGAATATTACCAATCAGCATGTGAGGAGCAGTAAAGCGACAGTTTAGTTCTTCAGCACCAGGGTTGGAGTAGTATTAGTATTAGCCACGAACAGCTATTTTAAGTGAATAGTATTGGCCTTTAGCCTGCTTCTAACAACTTCTATCACTGCTGGAGCAGCATTAGCATTAGCCGCTAACCGTGCTAGCTTATCGTTGTTCAGAGGTGCGTATATCAGACTGTAGCCTGTGCGTTTACCGAGTTAAAACAAGCTACATGGGACAAACAGCTAGCTAATATCGCCCTGGCTTACCGTTGCATTTAGGGTTCCTCAGTTTAGCACTGTCAGGTGGCATTAGCTGCTAACCGCTAGTTAGCCACTAATGCTAATGTTCCTGCCTTAATGTTGGAGAAATTCAGAAATCTAAGCTTACTGTAATAAACGGAAACACTTTACTTACCCAAATAAACAGTTTTCAGAAGAGAAATCTGTGTAGATTAACATCCAGCGCTCATTTGACTTTAAAAGAAAATCTTTTTATTACAGTTTTGTTTACCTACCTTATCTTTACTTAACTTAGATAGCTACCCCCCCACCGCCACCCAGCAGCAAGACCTTCTGAATTAGAAGTTTCTTGTAATGTCTTTTAAAATGTTCCTTATAATCCAGTGAGCCTTATGTGTGAAAATAGACGTTCATTGATAGTGCGCCTTATAGTGTGAAAAATATGGGAGTTTTTGAAATGGTGCTGTCTGATGCTGGAGAATCTAAATGTTCTAATACCTGCAGGCAACCCCGCTGCACACCATGGTATTTAAGGAAGGGTCCACACTATGGACCCTTAAGGGGTCCTAAGGGTTCTCCAATGGCTGAATACAGAGACACTGTCTCTGACCTCAGGACTGTATAGAACTATCTTTCTCTCTCTCGTTCTCTCTCTCTTTTTTCTCTCTCTCTCTCTCTCTCTCTCTCTCTCTCTCTCTCTCACTAATTGATTTAGAGCACTATCTGAGTTAATGGGTTTGGCTTGCGTTCGTAGTAAAGCGTTATTGAATATTGAACGAGACGGAGAATCAGTAATACTCCTAAACACATCGTTCATCACTCCGATCACTCGGTGTGCATTATGTACGCTTTTACATTAAACACGTGCATTCCTATGAACATTCCAGCAGAAAGCCCTACAAACATTTATACTCTATAAAAAGCAGCATGACCCATCTGTCCTGCTGTGTTTGTGTGCGTGTGTGTGTGTTTGTGTGTGTGTGTGTTTGTGTGTGTGTGTGTGTGTGTGTGTGTGAACAGTTGGAAAAACAGCAAATGACAAACTTGCGCTGTCTCCGCAACACAAAGAAATAATAAAACTCATATTTCACACCAGCGCTGTAAAACTGTTTGTATTTCCAATGCTTCACTTCTGTTTTCCCTTCTTATACCTTTTTTCTCTCTGTTTTGTCCTGAAGGTGTATTAGAGGTGGTAGTAGAGATTGTAATAGAGGGTCTAGGAGAAGCTATAGTAGAGTATTGGAGTCTGTAGTGTACTGTAGGTGTAGTGGAGGGTGTGGTAGATGGTGTATTGGAGGTCATAGTATAGATGTATTGGAGGTCATAGTTTAGATGTATTGGAGGTCATAGTATAGGTTTGTTGGAGGGTGTGGTAGATGGTGTATTGGAGGGTGTGGTAGATGGTGTATTGGAGGTCATAGTATAAATGTATTGGAGGGTGTGGTAGAGTGTGTATTAGAGGGCATAGTATGGGTGTATTGGATGGTGTGGTAGAGAGTGTATTAGGAGATATAATAGAAGGGGTTCATTGAGGAATGTGGAGGTTGAAGTAAAATGTATATGGGAGGTTGTAGAATAGGTGTAGTAGGGGATATAGTAAAAGGTGCAGTAAAGAATGTAGGGTGTAGTAGAATGGAGTATTGGAGGTCGTAGAAGAGGTGCAGTGGAGGGTGTGATTGGGCGTATAGTAGAGGCTACAGGAAGAAATGTTGGGGATGTAGGAAAGTGTGTAGTAAAGGGTGTAGTAGATGGTGTATTGGGGATATCGTAAAGGGTGCAGTAAGGAATGTAGAGGTTGTAGTTAATGGTGAAAGAGGGTGTAGAAGAAGGTGTAGTAGATGGAGTATTGGAGGTTGTAGTAGAGGTGCAGTGAAGGGTGTGATAGGGCATATAGTAGAGGCTACAGTAAGAAATGTTGGGGGTGTATTAAAGGGTGTAGTAGAGGATGTAGTAGAAGGTGTATTGGGGATACAGTAGAGGGTGCAGTAAGGAATGTAGAGGTTGTAGTTAATGGTGAAAGAGGGTATAGAAGAGGGTGTAGTAGATGGAGTATTGGAGGTCGTAGTAGAGGTGCAGTGGAGGGTGTGATAGGGCATATAATAGAGGCTACAGTAAGAAATGTTGGGGGTGTAGTAAAGGATGTAGTAGATGGTGTATTGGGGATATAGGAAAGGGTGCAGTAAGGAATATAGATGGTGTAGTAAAGGATGAAAGAGGGTATAGAAGAGGGTGTAGTAGATGGAGTATTGGAGGTCGTAGTAGAGGTGTAGTGGAGGGTGTGATAGGGTGTATAGTAGAGGCTACAGTAAGAAATGTTGGGGTTGTAGTAAAGGATGAAAGAGGGTATAGAAGAGGGTGTAGTAGATGGAGTATTGGAGGTCGTAGTAGAGGTGTAGTGGAGGGTGTGATAGGGCGTATAGTAGAGGCTACAGTAAGAAATGTTGGGGTTGTAGTAAAGGATGAAAGAGGGTATAGAAGAGGGTGTAGTAGATGGAGTATTGGAGGTCGTAGTAGAGGTGTAGTGGAGGGTGTGATAGGGCGTATAGTAGAGGCTACAGTAAGAAATGTTGGGGGTGTAGTAAAGGGTGTAGTAGAGGGTGTAGTAGATGGTGTATTGGAGGTTGTAGTGGGGGGTGTAGAAGGTCCAGTCGATGTAACATTTTGGCAATCACGGATAAACACAGTAGATTCCCACAGTGCTTCAGTTCTGCCAAAACAAAGACTTTTATTTTGTTGGCAGACAAATCATTTCTTGTTGCTTTACACTGTTGTTTTGTGTGTGTGTGTAGGTTTGTTTTTGTGTGTGTGTGTACTCGTGTGTGTGTGCGCAGTAATTGACTCCGTTTCAGTTTCGGGTCTCTCCATCGTTTAGCTTTCTTTCTCTAACTGTGTTTGAAGCTCCTGTTCAATTACCAGCGGAAGCTGTGCTGTCGTCATAGCAACCACCTTATCGCTCCTGGCAACCTAAACGGTAATGCTGCCCCCCGGCCCTCTGACCCTCCGTCTCTCTCTCTCTCTCTCTCTCTCTGTAGTGAAAGTAATAGAGAGCAGAGTAAACTCCTCTTGACTTCAGTAACCCCTCTTACTCTGCATTTGTAGATATTTATGTTTTTTTAGATCCTCTAAGGTGTATTTTAAGAATTTGGAAGTATTTAAAATATTTTAGATATTATGCTTATTTTATTTTTCTCTACTGGTGGATATTGGTGGGAATGTTTAGATATTTTATGTATTTGTAGGTATTGTAGGTTTTTGTTATTTGTATGAATTTTTATGTGGGTATTTAGGTATGTGTATGTTTTTGTATATACTTTACGTATTTGTCAGTGTTTGTAGGTATTAGTATCTGTAGGTATTTTGGAATTTGTATGTTTTTGTATATACTTTAGGTAGTTGTCATTGTTTAGGTATTCATATGTATTTAGGTATTTGTAAGTTTTTGTATATACTTTAAATATTTGTCAGTCTTTGTAGTTATTTATATTTGTAGGTATTTGGGTATTTGTATGTTTTGTGTATACTTTAGGTATTCGTCAGTGTTCGTAGGTATTTGGGTATTTAAATGTTTTTGTGTATACTTTAGGTATTTGACAATGTTTATAGCTATTCATGTGTATTTTTAGGTATTTGTAGGCATTTGGGTATTTGTATGTTTTTGTATATACTTTATGTAGTTGTCAGTGTTTAGGTATTCATGTGTATTTTAGGTATTTGTAGGTATTTAGGTATGTGTATGTTTTTGTATATACTTTAAGTATTTGTCAGTGTTTGTAGTTATTTTTATTTGTGGGTATTTTTATGTTTTGTGTATACTTTAGGTATTTGTCAGTGTTCGTAGGTATTTTGGTATTTGTATGTTTTTATATATACTTTAGGTATTTGACAGTGTTTATAGGTATTCATATGTATTTTAGGTATTTGTATGTTTTGTATATACGTTTATCAGTATTTGTAAGTATTTAGTGATTTGTATTTTTAGGTATTTTTAATCAGATGTTGAGTATTAATGTGTGTGGTGAGTGGTGATGACGAAGCTTTGATCTGTAGAGTGTATTTATATAAACTGTATTTAACCAGGAGAGCTAATTACAGCTCAATTATGTGGAGTGGTGCTAATACAATAACCATGTGTGTTGGAGTGTGTGTGTGTGTGTGTTTGCGTAAGTGTGTGTGTGTGTGTATGTTTGCTTTTGTTCTCTCCTCTTTGCTCGAGTTGATCTTGACCAAGGCAGAAAGGTCAAGGTTAGCGCAAATTGGCTCAAAGCAATCAGCTGTGTGTGTGAGAGCGAGAGAGGGAGAGAGGGGTGTGTGCGTGTGTGTGTGTGTGTGTGCTGAAACTGTGTATGGAATTGTGAGGGAATGAGGTGAGGACTTCAAAGCTTATGGGTCAGTAGAGTGTATGTGAGTGTAATTGTGTATGATTGTGAAATAGCGAGTGTGTGTGTGTGTCTGCGTGTGTGTGTGTGTGTTTATTGCAAATAGGTAAGTAGCAAAAGTGTATGTACACAAACAAATATGATGCTAACTGCATGTCTAAACCATCAGACTTTCTCTTATACATTTTTTGATGATGTTATCATATCTGGAACCCCAACATTTAGTTATTTTTTATTTACAGATAAATAGAAGTTTTTAAAAAACGATTCTGCACAAATTGATCTTTGTTCTAATGCAGGTTTAAAAGAAGTAACACACTTTTTTGCCTGTGTGTTTGTGTGGTGTGTGTGTGAACAGATGGAGATCGAAAAGCTGGACTATTTTCACTACCTGCCGCTCTTCTTTGACGGTTTGTGCGAGACGGTTCACCCGTACGAGTTCTTTGCCCGGCAGGGAGTTCACGACATGCTGGAACACGGTGGAACCAAAATCCTGCCTGTCATTCCACAGCTCATCATCCCCATAAAGAGTGAGAACACCTGAACACAGCAAACACCTAACAAACACCATATCATAACCACCATACAACTATATTATCTGATGGAAGATTAGAATCACCATACAACATCCATTCAACATCAATATACATCACAATCCCTTCATCTGTGTTGTGAATGCTGAAGATGATGAGCAATGGTTGAACGGTCAATTTGGAAATTCTTAAAAAAGCTATTAGTTTAGAAAGGTAATTAATGTAAGGTCATGTAAACAGGTAGAGCAAGTCTTCAGGGTTGAAAATAACCAATGAAAACTCTTCAAATACCACTGGTCAGACAACCAGCCAATAAAACCCAACAGTTTAAATCCACTGGAAAACCACTAAAAAGTCCATAAACTAACATATACACTCTCTATCCCTCTCTAGCACAAACACACACCATTTTCCCTCTTTCATTCACATACACACATTCACACGTACACACACACGCACACTGAGGTCTTTAATAATTCCTAATCCTTTTCCGGATGGTGCCGTTTCCCTTGCACAGCACTAGCTGTACAGATTGCTTCTTATGAACGCACACACACACACAAACACACAGCTGTGATAATGGAATTTTAAGTGGCCGGTTCCTTATTGGGTCTTTATTAAAGAGTAAAGCTGGTGGTCAGTGGAGCAGTGAGAACCACATTACTGCTCTCAGAACAGAACACAGAACAGTTCCACGCTGCAGTCTGCACAGACAAGATACAGGCTTGACTGATAAACTACAGCATACACAAATAAACTACAGTCTGTACTGAAATGACTACAATCTGCACACAGAAACTGCAGTCTGAACAGAAAACTGCAGTCTGCACAGATAAACTGCAGTCTGCATTGATAAACTATAGTCTGTACAGATAAACTACAGTCTGTACAGATAAACTATAGTCTTTATATATAAACTACAGTCTGTACAGATAAACTGCAGTCTGTACAGGTAAACTATAGTCTGTACAGATAAACTGTAGACTGTACAGATAAACTACAGTCTGTACAGATAAACTACAGTCTGCACAGGTAAACTTCAGTCTGTACAGATAAACTACAGTCTGTACAGATAAACTACAGTCTGTACAGGTAAACTTCAGTCTGTACAGATAAACTACTTTGTTAGTGATCTAACAAAGACCTGCATAGAGAGAAGCTCTAACTCCCAATACCCAGCATGCATCACTCAATTACATCATAGCACCAGTAGGAATCTCCCAACAGCACTAATGTAATCCAGACTGTGTAGCCAGGGAAAAAGTGAAAGAGTGAAGAAAAGCAGTGAGAGGAAAACAAATAAGGAGTGAAACAGGAAGTAAACACGAGAGTAGAGGAAAGGAGAAAGAGAGAAAGGTGAACCACTGGAGAAAAGAGTGAAAAAGAGAAAGAAAGAAACAATGAATAAAACATTAAGAAAAAAGATTAAAGGGATAAAAAAGTAAATAGGTGCAGAGTAAAGAATTTGACTTGAAGACTTAAATCTGAGGAATGAAGAAACAAGGGCCCAATCCCATTTCACCCCTTTGCCCTACCGCGTACCCCTGCCCTATCTGATTTGCATGTGCACACCAAGGGGTAGGGGTGTCCCGATTCTTCCTGGAGGGTTAGGGGAAGGGAGAGAGCTTGTTAGCCCTTCATACAGAGTTTTTTTAGAGGCACACTTCAAACCGAAGTGTATGAAAATCACCTGTAGGATGGCGGTGCTAAAGTGACGATTAGCACTGTATTACCATAGTGTAATGCATAGTTCTTCATAACAAGCATAAAAAATATCAATGGTAGGTGGTCTCAGTAGCTAGCTAACAAGCTGACCCTGCCATTCCACCTTAAGTGGTGCAAAATACGGCAGGGGCTATAGCATTTAAGGCGGAAAAGAAAAATAAACTAAAATAAAAGCTAATCAAAGGTAATTTCAGCTCCTGTTAACAGAGGAATTAAGGAATTAACAAAAATGAATTCATTTCTGCACCATCTCCCCCCTTTCTGAAGACATACGATGCTCTAAAGTTAACTAGTTAACCAGCAGCTAGATTACTGAACTTTAGCGCTTCACTGCCCAGCAGGGTTACCTACGTACCACTGCTAGTAGCCTGGTACTAAAGCAGTCTTATTTATTTATTGAAGGTTTGTCCCAATTCTTAGTGAGAGGATTTCACCCCTTCTTCTTGTAACTCTGTTCCAAGGGAAAGGATTACACTCAAACTAATGGTGTAGGGGTAACACTGAGAGAGAAGGAGTGAAGGAGTTAAAAGATAAAACGTGAAAGAGTGAATGGAGAAGTGAATAAAGAAGTAGTAAAAAAAAATAGATGTGAAGCAGTAAATGGTGGAGAATGGAGAATGAATGAAGAGGAAAAAAGTGACAGTACAAAAAATGGGTGAAGAGTGATACGTAAAAGAGAGAAACAACAACAAAAAAAGAAAAATTAGTAAAGGTGTGAATGGAGAAGAGGTTTAGGTAGAAAGAGCAAAGGAAGGGAGAGAGGAGGAGTCAATGGGAAGGAAGGAATGTTGAAGGAATGAATGGAGAAAGAGTTCTTCACTCTTTTAGTCCTTCACAATTCACACATTCGCCCTTTCACCCCATCATTCTTTGCTCATTTTGCGTCGCTCCTGCTGATGGAGATGAATTATTGAGCACTCCGGAGCTCTAAATGTCACTCAAGTGGGAAGTGCTTTGGTGTGTTTGGTAATTAGGATTTCAGTCAGAGTATGCGGATAGGGAGAGTGCAGAGTGTGGAGATGGTTAAAGCCCCTCACCCTGAATACACTAAATACTATAGTACATTAGTTTAAAACTAACGGAAGCGTATGAACACCATTAGCATACACTGTCATCACCTTGTGTGGAGGTGTTGACTAATCTCTAATAGACCTGATTATGTGGGTTCTGACACTGCATGACTCTTATGACTGTTATCTAGAACATAGTAGTGCTAAATACACACACACACACTGTTCCTGTGTGAAACAGCATTAAATAATATGTAGAGACTCTGTAGCAGCTGGCTTCAGGAATTCATTTACCAAACTAACAGAGTGAAAGCATTTTCAGGATCTGTGTGTGTGTGTGTGTGTGTGTGTGTGTGTGTGTGTGTGTGAGTGTTCATGCATGTGTGTGTGTGCTTTGCTTTAATATACAGCGGATTACTCTTATCAGGAAAGGCTAAGTGCTGTGGAGGGCCCACTGCAAATGCTAATACACACGCACACACACACACACACACACAGGTGTGCTCAAGGAGGGTTATCTCTGCTGCACAAAATAACAGGCTGCACACACATCACACACTCGCTAACAAACACACACACACACACACACACAAACCCACAAAGCTGTGCACGAGTTTGTAAATAAGTTGGGAATTAAAACTTTTCTTTAGTTTTGTTCCAGCAGCTCTGTAAAGCCTCTCCAATTTCTGCACACTAATGTTCTTTTCCTTAGTGGTGGTTATTCAGTTGGAAAGAGCTTTACAAAACACTACATTACGATCAAATGAGGTTTTCTGTCTCCTGATTTCTTCTCCTGTTCCATGTCCTCCTCTTGTCTTTCTCCATGTTTTCCTCTGGTCTCCTCATGCTTTCCCCCATGTGCTCCGTAGCACATGGTCCTGTTGTGTTTTCATTGTGTCTCCTTCCTTGTGTCTGCCTTAGTCTTTTGTGTTCCCATGTGTCTCATTTGTAACTCTGCCCCCTCGTTACCTGTTTATGCCAGAACGGTTACAGTACTCTCACAGTGACAGTACATTAACAATAAAATGTCAAACGCTACAGTAACAATGCAATTACATTAAAGTAACAGAACATTGATAGTAACAGTACTCGCACAGTAACAGTACAGTAACAATAAAGTGTCAAACGCTACAGTAACAATGCAATTACATTAGAGTAACAGAACATTGACAGTAACTGTACTCTCACAGTAACAGTACACTAACAGTAATGTGTCAATAACTACAGTAACAGTGGCATTACATTAAAGTAACAGCACATTGACAGTAACCATACTCTCACAGTAACAGTACAGTAACAGTAAAGTGTCAAATGCTACAGTATTAATGCAATTACATTAGAGTAACAGAACTTTGATAGTAACAGAACTCGCACAGTAACAGTACACTAACAGTAATGTGTCAATAACTACAGTAACAGTGGCATAACATCACACTGACAGTAACCATACTCATACTCTCACAGTAACAGTACAGTAGAAGTAATGTGTGAATAACTCCAATAACAGTGGCATTACATTACAGCAGTGTTTCTCAACCTTTTTTCTATCACGTGACCCTTTAAATATATGCGATATGTCAAGGCACCCCAGTTTACGGGTGGGGGGGGGTGGGGGGTGCTGGCGCAGTACTTCAGGTGAGAAGGGGGGGGGGGTGCTGTTGCAGTACTTCAGGTGAGAACGGGGGGGGGGGGGGTGCTGGTGCAGTACTTCAGGTGAGAACGGGGGTGTTGCTGGCGGAATATGAAATAAAATAGCGCGTCACAATTAGCGCGATTAGTGCTGCCTGTGATTTGGGACACACCCCGACACGAGCTGACTCTGGAAAGGAAATATGCACGTGAGGCGCAATATTTTGACGGCACCCCCGCGGCACCCTGGTTGAGAAACACTGCATTACAGTAACAGCAATCGACAGTAACATTACAGTAACAGTACATTGACAGTAACAGGCCACACAAATTGCCAGGGATTTTTATCTGTTTCTTAGTACAGATATGTTAAAATGTTGTAATTATAATGTATCATGTATTTCTCTCAGATGCTCTGAACACACGGAACCTGCAGGTGATCTGTACCACTCTGAAGGTTCTGCAGCACCTTGTGATATCTGGGGAGCTGGTCGGGGAGGCGCTGGTACCGTACTACAGACAGATCCTGCCCATTCTAAACATATTCAAGAACAAGAACTGTGAGTACAACACTTCACAGCACTGCTCAACAATATGCAACACTCCACTGCGCAACAGAACACAACACAATATACAACACTACTCAAATTTATACAACACTACTGCACAATACTACACAACACTACACAGCACAACATAACTCAATGTGACAACAGTGTACTACACAGTACACAATAAGAAAAACATTACACTATACAACATGGCTGAACACATCACAGTACAATGCTACACAAATACTATCCTACAGTACTTAACACAATGTGACACAACACTGTACTGCAAGTTACACAATAAGAAAAAACACTACACAATACAACATGGCTGAAAACAACACTGCACAATACTAAACAAATAAATACTATACTAAAATACATAACACAATGTGACAACATTGTACTGCACCGTACACAGTAAGAAAAACAATACACAACACTGCTTAACACAACATTATACAGTACTACTGCGCACAATATTATACTACACAACCCTACAGTGCACAACACTACTCAGCACATCAGTGCACAATACTACGAAAGACTACACTTAGATAGTACACTGTTATAATAGGACAAAACAATACAACAGTACAGTGCTGCAATAGAGCAGCACACCAGTAGTAGAGTAATACTATAGTACACTGTACTACAGACCAGTAGTAGAGCAGTATAGTGCTACAGTAACACAATGCAAAAGTAGTACAGTGTTACAATAACTTAGTGCTACAGTAGTACTGCACTACAATATTATATACATTTTAATCATGCAAACCCTGAAAATACAATGTTTTGATAATAATGTAATTAATGCAGCTTTTTATTGCTCTATATAATCAGTATTTCATTCTTATATACCTTGACAGCTTTCCTGTAGACTTGATGTGTATATGTGTGTATGTGTGTGTCTGTGTGCGTGAATGTGTGTGTGTCCTTGTCAGAGGCCACCTGTCAGCCGTGACACGTGGTGTGTGTCATAGTTTGGCAGGTAGCGTATGTGTGTGTGCGCTGGACAGCAATGACCGACACAGTGGCATAGTGTGTGTCTGTCTGTCAGAATAGCAGATATCACTCCTTTCAGACTCACACTGATACACAACACACACACACACTTTACTCTACTAATCAATTCCCAGGCTGCAGCGCTTGGCTTTGTTCTTCAGCTACATTACACACATTTATCCCAGTGTAGGTTTCCAAATCCTTTCCTATTGGGACCCGGCTGTAGAGTGATAAGCTTGCATTAATCACAAACATCACACTCAAACTCAATTTACTTTTCCTGTCATTACAGTCAGCTATTGATATCAAATCACATTCTCTTTTTTTTACCTAATTACTAGCGTGGAATTATCCCTGTTCCAACATTTTTTTGGGATGTATTGCAGCCTGAAATCCAAGAATAGACGTATATTAACAATTTAATTGATGTAGACGAGACAAAACATAAAATATCTTGGGTTCATAGTGTCTACAATCAAGTAAAAGCCGAAGTAAATGCACTCATTAATTGATTAAATGATTTTAATAGTCCAGATTGCCTTATTTATGAATTCTACCAGTCAGGTTGTAAGGAGCAGTAAAGCCACTTGGCTGAAGTACAGTGTTATACAGGAGTTTCAGTTTAGTTCTCCAGCAGTATTAGCATTACCTGCTAACTGTGTTAAGTACTAGCTCTTTGGGCATCCATAGGTGAGTATTATCGGCCTGTAGCTGCTGCTAGCACTACTGGAGCAGCATTAGCATTACCCACTAGTGGTTAGCCGCTAATGTTAATGCTCCAGCTTCAGTGGAAATCTGGAAATCTAAGCTTACTGTTAAAAAATGAAAGTGCTTTACTCTCCTAAATAAACAGTTAAATAAACAGTAATGTAGCATGAATCTGTGGAAATGACGATAAAATTGTCCACAATATTGTCAAATTTGCAAGTGTAGTAGAGACCAAAGGCAAAGCCAGACTTCTATTAAACCAAGGGTGTCTCAGACCGACTTCACTGAGTTTACAGTGCAGCATAACAAGAAACAAGAAACAGAGCAGATTTTTTTTTCCTGTGTACCTAGTTTATCAAGTAAGTGTAATGTTTTAATAATAAATGTGCAGATCATGTATGTTATGTCCATTTACATATTCATTTAATTATAGTACTAAGCTCTGTTTGATCTATTTAAGTTTAAACTGAACTGAAGATTGCGTGAAGCTACAATAGTCCAGTTTAACCCCTGAGCTCCTGCAAGTAAGCAAACTCCGGTGATGATTAAAACAAGAAATAAACAGTATTTAGACTCGATACAGACCAGAAAATAAACATGACAGGAGCACTGGATGAGACAGAGTACAATCAGTCCAGAATATTTAATTATAGTAAAGTTAGTTGGCTGGCTAACAGCTAATTAGTTCCCATTGGCTCTTTTACTCAAACATCAGACTTACTTAAAAAGCTAGTAGAGGAAGAGTGAGTGGAGGGGCAGGAAGAGTGAGAGAGAGGGAGAGAATGAGAGGGGTAGGAAGAGTGAGAGAGGGAAGAAGAGGGAGAGGAAGAGTGAGAGAAAGGAAAGAGAATGAGAGGGGAAGAAAGAGAGAGAGGGAGGAAGAGAAAGAGAGAGGAAGAGAAAGAAAATGAGAGGGTAAGGAAAAGTGAGAGAGAGAAAGAAAGAGAGAGAATGAGAGAGGAAGGAAGAGGGAGGAAGAGTGAGAGAGGGAGGAAGAGGATGAGAGGGGAAGAAAGAGTGAGAGAGGGAGGAAGAGGAAGAGAGAGGAAGAGGAAGAGAGAGGAAGAGAGAGAATGAGAGGGAAAGAAAGAGTGAGAGAGGGAGAAAGAGGAAGAGAGAGGAAGAGAGAGAATGAGAGGGGAGGAAGAGTGAGAGAGGAAGGAAAGAGTGAGAGTGGGAGAAAGAGTGAGAAAAGGAGAGGGGGAGGAAGAGTGAGAGAGAGGAAGAGGGAGAAAATGAGAGGAGATGGAGAAGTGAGAGAATGAGAGTGGGAGGAAGAGGGAGAGGAGGAAAGGGAAAGAATAAGTGAGAGAGGAAGGAAGACTGAGCAGGACAAAGAGTGAGAGAATGAGAGAGAGGGGAAGAGTGAGAGGTAGGGGTAGAGCTAGTAGAGGAAGAGTGAGAGAGGGAGGAAGAGTGAGATGTACGGGTAGAGCTGCTAGAGCAATTAATTTACTTTTTATTTAATTTATTTTTCCATTCTATCTTAAATACTGCAGCCTTTGCTGTCTGTTGGAACAGTTAAGGTGGAATGGGAACGTTATACATCTGATGTAATACGTCAGAAAAATAATGTGTGCTGATTGGGTGAATTTTAGATGAGGAGATGATGAGGAGTGTGTTTGGATGCAGAGCTGTTCCAGTCCTTCAGAACTGATAACAGAAAATAACAGCAGAACCCAAACACACATTATCCACAATATTAACACTGACGACACCAGCAGTGAATAAGACACACCTCCTGAAGCTTCACATTACCGCAGCTGGACCTGTGTGTGTGTGTGTGTTTGTGTGTGTGTGTGTTTGTGTGTTTGTGTGTGTGTGAAGCAGATATAATTTGCATGCCTCTGTTGTTCTCTGGCTATGATGAATCTAATCGTTTATCAAATGCAGCAACAGCTCTTATGAAGGAGAAATGTGCTCTACCATGCAGTAAATTCACCACACACACGGGCGCACACACACACACACACACACACACACACACTACAATAGTACTATAACACAATAGCTCTAACTTTTAATATAACCACCTAATTATTAACTGAGCTTCCAAAGTATTGTTATAATAATGTAGTAATCTGAAATCTAAAATAATACTCCCCAATATCTCTGCTTTTTAAAATAAAATGTGAGTCCTAAAGTTGTCAGTCTGCCTGCTCTGATTCACACATTAAAAGACTCCAACTCCCAGCATGTACTCATTCTGAACTTTCCAGACTCTGCTAATCACACTCTCCGAGCTTCTGATTGCCTACACCTGTCCAGTGTTTGTATACATACCCCTTTGTTTCAGAAGCTCTTCAGCGAGTATTGAATCTAGCTAACTAGTTCTTCTTATAAGCGTTTTTTTGTTTATTGTTTATTTTATTTGTTTATTAGCTTTACCGATAACTGGTGAGTCTTTCACCTCTCTGTGGAGGAATTTTGGTCCACTCTTCTTTACAGAATTGTTTTAATTCAGACACATTGGAAGGTTTTTGAGCATAAACATCCTGTTTAAGACTTTGACTAGATGACTCCAAAACCTTCAATTTTCTTTAAAGCCATTTAGAGGTGGACTTGTTTGTGTGCTTTGGATCATTGTCCTGCTGCAGAACCCAAGTACACCTGAGCTTGAGGTCAGAAACATATGGCCGAACATTCTCTTTCAAGTTTGTCTGATAAACTGCAGAATTCCTAGTTCCTGCAGCACCAAAGCAGCCCCAGACCATCACACTACCACTACGCTTTACGTTCAGTATGATGTTCTTTTTCTGAAATTATGTGTTTGTTTTACACCACATGTAACGGGACACATCTTCCAAAAAGTTCAATTTTTCTCACATCAGTCCAAAAAATTCCTGGGGATCATCAAGATGTTTGTTGGTAAATTTGCAATAGGCCGTTGTGTTCTTTTAGGTCAGTCTCTTTCTTATTATTAAATCTTTATTACTGACCTGAACTAAGGCAAGTGAGACCTGCAGTTCTTTAAATGTTGTTCTGGGTTCTTTTGGGACCTCCTGGATGAGTTGTCCATGCCCTTTTGGAGTAAACACAGGAGCCGAGCCACTCAGAAATGTGGGATATGAACTTATCATTATCATCATCATTGAATTCATTCAGGTTAAAAGTGTGGAATGGCAGTTTCAATGGAAATATCTAAAAACAGTTACTGTGTGTGTGTGTTGTGTCTGTGCGCTGGCCCCTCCATTCATCTCTGCCAGCGAAGGTGAGATACAGCTAATTCAGCCTCCTCTGTCTTACACACGTGCTCTATCACCACACACACACACACACAATGTTTTTTTTTTACATTTAAACAGGTTAATAATCTGAAATTAAATAGAGGTAAGCAGTAAACTGGGTGAGCTTTAGATAAAAATAAAACCCATGCCTTTTTAGGTGGGGTGACCTTATTTCCTCTTTTTGATGTCTAATAATTAGGGATAATTAGGAAGAAGATACTGATATTGTATCGCATTGCAATATTTATTTGATGTATTCATTTTCAAAAACAATATTAGTTTCTCATTTTAAATGACTTATTTGACTAAAGATTGCTGTCAGTCTAAAGTATGTGCAGCTTAAAACATGCAGAAGGCATAAACTATTTTTTTAAATTAATCATAGGTGTGTTTTGGGTGTAACATGAAATAAACCAATCAGTGTGGCAGTTGCCATTCCCTGTAAAAGGCAGACTTTCATTTCTTAACAGTTCAGCGCTTTGTGCGTCTCAGTGGAGGATACTGACCTGTGCCTTCACACTCTGAAGATACGCCAACATCTTATTTAAGGAAACAACAAGGTTTTTTTTTTTTTTGCTTTATTCTGTTTATTACAGCAGAAATGTACCTGAACACACCTCACTTCCAGACCACCACACCCATCAGTGTAGATTTATTTTTTAAACTCCAACGCTATTTTGAAGGCGCAGGCGCAAGGCATGAAAATAGACTGTTGACGGGGTGTGAGATGGGGTGTAAGACAAGGTGTAAAGCATCACAACTTGCCCCTTGTGCAGGGTGTAAGATAGAGCCCCATGACTCAAGGGAACTGTTGGTCAACAGTAGCAGCAAATACCTTTTGACCATAGAGACCATTTGAGAAGGCGGATGAAGGAACGAGTTATAGAGAAAGGTGGTTCGGCTCCAATGAGTCTTGTTTTCTTCTCAATCACATGGATGATTGGGTGGGGTAGGAGGAGCTGGAACAAGTCTGATTCACAGCAGCTCCACCCAACAGTGAACAGGCCTAAAGATTCTGTTTCTAGAATGCCATGAATGCTCACATTCTACAGGCACCACCTTTATCTGGTAGACAGAACTTTTAAAATGGACTTTTGTTGTAGTAAAACATTGTAAAAAGTTCTCACCTTTGATAAATAGCACACCTCCGTTCTCCAACAGCGTTCCGAGATCCAGAAATTTTAACAGCTTTAACAATAAATCACTTTTTTCCACCGTTATTCAGCTTAAAGAAGCTCCACACCTCCTTGCTAGAATCTGGAGAGCTCTGACATTTAAAACGAGGCTTTTATAACTAAAAAAAAGTGCACAAGAAGCTTATTAAAAAACACTATTTACATCCTATAGCGCTAGCTTCAGCTCCGAGCGCCGCCATCTCTGTACTGATAATGAAAGACATATATACATAGATTCCGCATAGCCTGTCTTCTGGCACCGGCTGCTACGCTATGCAGAGTCTATGTATATATATGTCTATGTTATTTTCAGTTCAGTAATAGCAGCACCCGGAGCTGAAGCTAGCGTTATAGGCTGTAAACAGTGTTTTTAATAAGCTTCTTGTGCACTTTTTTTTTAAGTTATTATTGCCTCGTTGTAAATGTCAGGGCTCTACGGATTCTAGCAAGGAGGTGTGGAGCTACTTTGAGCTGGATAATGGTGGAAAAAACAATTTAACAGGGTTAATAATGACCAGTGTCACCCAGTCTGAAGGGTGTTTTGGACAAACTGTTAACATTTCTGGATTTCTGAACGCTGTGGGAGAACAGAGGTGTGCTATTCATCAAAGATAAGAACTTTTTATAATGTTTTACTACAACAAAAGTCCATTTTACACCAGAGTTCTCCTTTAAGAATCCTGTATCTAAATTTAAATGAACAACCACTGGTCATGTTTATAGACACTAAGGACATCATGTTTCTTAAACACAAGGATTTTTCTCCAATCTGGCCACCCATTCTCTCTCTCTCTCTCTCTCTCTCTCTCTCTCTCTCTTTCTCTGTAATCCGGTTGTAAGTGTGAGTGTGTAATAATGGGATAATTCATTAGAACTGGTAATTAATTCTGCTCTCAGCGAGATTACCCTCCACTCTAATTGACGCATTAACCAATACAATGGGACACTCTGGAACCGCCGTGATCACATGACCCTGAGGTCACCATGTCATTCAGTATCAGAACCTGCAGTGGGCTGCACCAAGCTGACTAGTTTCATTGTATCTCTAATGCTAATCATACACTAGACGAGTTAGCACAGAGAAAAGACTGACACACTCTTTAATTTGAAGACAATGTTACAGGCTCACTATTTATAAGACTGCAACCAGATTTCTATTTTTAAAAATCCTATGAAGCTCCTGTTGCGGTTTGTTTGATTTGGTGTGTATACAGTAATTGCACTTGGGTGAACTAAAACCACAACACCAAGACCTGTAAGAAGAGATGGTCTCGCTCTGGTCTGGAACAAATGCTATCTCTGTCGTTCCTCCATGATAAATTACATTAACATTAGTGGTGTCAATCAGTTAAAAAATGTAATCCGTGTTTAAATGTTACAATTATTCTCACTTGTTCTTGTTCATATGCAAGTTTTTTACAGTGGGTAGGGGTGGGCGATATGGCCCAAACTGAACACTGAATTAAAAAAAAATTCTAGAATACACTACTGCAACAAAATACAAAACATATTTTATTATTGAATACGATATGATATGGCAAACCCCTAACTGAGAGATTAAAAAATACAAAAGAAATAATTTTATAAGATTTATGGCCACCTGACCTTACTGACTGCTTTCTCTCAGTCTGAGCTAAATTAGGGGTGGGACAATATATTAATATATTGTATCATGTCAAACCTTTCATATTGCATTGATGTGTAGCATTAAATTTAGCTATTTTTTTTATAGATTATAGATTTTTTTATAGAGCTCTCTAAGACTTGCCCTGCAATTTAAGAATATTGGTTTGTCGACTTCTATGAAAATTTCAGTTTTTTGCTCATTTAGGAGCATTTAATCCTTCTCAGTAACACAGATCCCAAGAAGCACCTTGTAGAAATGTAGAATTGTCTTGTAATATACTGAGTTTCACGGAATCACAGAAATGTTATCTAAAAGTTATTGTGGGCAGTGTGTTGTGATAATATTGTATTGTTAGATGCTCTTTGATTCCCCTCCCTAAGCTGAATGCAATCAAATCTTCTCACAGCTATATTCCAGGAAGGCATATGTGTAGAAGACTGATACAGAGAAGGAGAGAGAGAGGTGTAGGTAACTGGTGATTCAAGTACATAAATAATTCAGTGGGTGTGTAAATCATGTAACACCTTGACCTCAGCCCTGTGTGTGTGTGTGTGTGTGTGTGTGTGTGTGTGTGTGTGTGTGTGTGTGTGTTTTATTGTCACACAGATCTATGACTTGTACAGTTTGACCCCAAGTTGTTGGTCAGGTGTGTGGTGAGGGGAGACTCTCTCACTGTGGTGTGATCAGAGTGTGTGTGACGAGTGTAAACATGTAACTCAAAGACATGAAAGCAGAGTCTCTCTCTCTCTCTCTCTCTCTCTCTTTCTCTCGCTCTCTCTCCCATACTCTCTCTCACTCTCCAATCTCTCTCTGTCTCTCTCTTTCTCTCGCTCTCTCTCTCGCTCTCTCTCTCTCTATATATATATATTTATGTATCTTTCTCTCTGTCTCTCTCTTTCTCTCTATCTCTCTTGCTCTCCCTTTACCTACAACAATTGATCAATTATAACATTTATAATTTTATAATTATATCTCTCTTTCTCTTTCTCTATCTTTTTTGTTATCTCTCTCTCTCCTTTTCTCTTTCTCTCTCTCTCTCTCTCTCTCTCTCTCTCTCGCTATATATGTATATATATATATATATATATATCTTTCTCTCTGTCTCTCTCCTTCTCTATCTTTTTTGTTCTCTCTCTCTCTCTCTCTCTCTCTCTCTCTCTCTCTAACACACACACACACACACACTCTAACCCAGCCCACAAACATTGTCACCTACAGAGCACTGTATGTCCAAATATCCTTTCGATTGAGTAGCATCCTAGAGTTGCATCCATTGCTGGCACAGATGTGCTAACACACACACACACACACACACACACACACACACACACACACAACCACTTACACACATGCAGCTTGTCTACTTCCTGCAGAGAAGTACTGGCAATAGAATATGACTCAACGTGAACATATTGGAACCATGCCCAATGTGATGCGTGGGCAAGTCCCTCAGCACTGGGCTGTATAGCAGTGGAACCATGATGCTCACTCCAGTACTTTTGGGATGAGTTGTAGAGTTGGAGATGATGAGATGGAATAGTGATTACCTATCATTCTGACCACACTTACGCTGTTGACATTGCAGGCAATCAAATCCTCACAGCAATGTTCCAGTATCTAGTAGACTATAATAGAGTAGCTGTGGAAGTGGGGCTGATTGTCCCTCTGTCTACCCCCCACCTCATTTTCTGCAGCAGTTGTAGTGTAGAGTCATCCAACCGTGCTCTGCTGACTAATACACACAAACACACACACACACGCATACAAACACACACACGCACACATATATACACACAGCAGTAGCAGGTTGCTGAGCTGTGTTCATTTCAATGTAAATGTGGTCTCCACAGGGTGAGTGTGTAGATCAGCTCTGACTGCTCTATCACCACACACACACACACACACCGATATATGTGAGATGTCACACTCTTAGGTCACACATAGAACTATCTGTCTGTCTAAGGTTTTCCACCAAATGGTTCTCTGAATTCTCACACTTAAATTCAGAACCATTGCCTTTACAAAAGAATCCTAAAACACCATGTTCACACTACACTCCCAGCAGAGTGGTCAGATCTTTGTATTTTTCACACTACACAACTTTTCACACCACACACACATTTTTTTAGTGGGTGTGGTTTGTATAAAACACAACTCATCTGTGAAACAGTGTCACAAATTGCAATGTTTCACAGGGAAGAGCAGTAATCCCTAGTGAAAAAGGTAAATTAAAGTATACTAACCATTATTGTGCTATAGTGCACTAAAGTGATCATGTAGCCACATTATTATTAATCAGTATATTTAAAGAGTTCTAAAATGGAACAACTTTTTATTGTACTTAATATACTTTAATTGTATGAAAAAAGTACAAAACGATTGCAACGATTATTCAGTATAATCGACAATGTCGACTATTTAAATTTGTTGACTACAAATTTAATTGTCGACTAATTGTTAATTTTAAACCATACAAAATGAAACAAAGGTTGGGTAAATGTCTCCCTCAGAACTTATTCTGTGTCTCCAAAAGTGCCCAAACACAACAGATTACATATTTGCTCACTAAATATCAATACTTTCCACACTTAAACAACATCTAAACATTTAAATCTTAAAATTGAATCTCATGTTCAGCTGTTTCTATAGTTTTTAGAAGAGGAGGACATGGCAGAAATAATCGTTGACTATTCGACTAATCAAAAAAATAATCATCAGATTAGTCGAGAACCAAAATAATCATTAGTTACAGCGCTTCTCACCACAGAAGCATTTTATTTATTTTTTTCATTATCGTTTATTATAGTTCAAACAACCTCACGGGTCAGATGTTTCATGCTTGCGGGCCAACCGGCCGCCTATGGCCGACGTCTGCTGTAATGGTACACTCAATCTATCTTTTTAAAAAATATTACATAGTATTTGATGGAGAAAAAGGATCATTTTACAGTTTTTCTCGATTGTTTACACAAATTTTCTGAAAGCAAAAACACTGTTACTGATGTACTCATTCATATCATCAAATCAACACAATATAACATTGCAATACACACAAATATAACTATCATAACTGTGTGTGTGCGCGTGTGTGTGTGTGTGTTTTCCTCTCTCTGCAGTTCTGATATCTCCACACCTCATCACACACACATTATAGCCAATTAATACACTTGTTTTTTAAAACATCAATTAAACACAAACACTGTGCACACACAGTTACCACACCTACCTCAACTGTGTGTGTGTGCAGCAGAGACTCTATCAGAGAGTGTGAGAGGTGTTAGGAGGTTAATGAAGTTCTCCCCCTGCTGCACTGATCTTTCCATTAACTCACACACACACACACACACACACACAGTATATGTACGGGTAGTTCTCTGACGTCGCGACAGTGCCAGGCATATTCCCGATTGGATAATGTTCCCTGCAGCGCTCCGAGTGCAGTGAGGCCACAGGTCCGAGATGAAGAATCAGGAACGCTGTTTATAGTAAAGATTAAATTCATACTGGAACTGGACTTAAGTTTGGCTTTATTTATCTGGATAACTGACAAATCCCGAGTTGTAAACACACCATACAGCTAACAGATACACAACAGTGACACAACTATACACTTTTATTTATGGTAAATAATCAATAATACACGTTGAACACACTGAATATTTTATATTAGATTCAAGAGAAATCATACTGGATTCTGAGTTATTTATAATTCATAACATAGTAGATACTGGTTAATACTGGTTGTTGTTTGGTGTGGATGAGTTGTGAGTGGGTTAAAGATTAAGGTATGATGAGCTGGAACACATGGGTCAGGCGGAGGGATCTGCAGTAGTGAGTGATCCGTGTGTAATCTGTGCTGATTGGTGCGGTCGGGGAGCGGGGGCTGAGATTATTACAGCATTAGAGCTCCACAGCTGCTGTAATTCTGCTGCACTGCTGATAACACTGTCTGATCATCAACACACACCATTACTCTCTATTACACACCAGCAGATCACCACCACCACCACCGCCACCACCACCACCTCCCACACTGCACACCGCACTGCAGCCACGCACTCCTTACATACACTCAGTCATAGAGTCAGAGTGTATTAGGTTTATTAGAGTATAGTTGAGTGTATTAGGTTTACTAGAGTGTAGTTGAGTGTATCAGTTCTATCAGAGTATAGTTGAGTGTACTAGTTTTATTAGAGAATAGTAGGGTATATTATACATATTATTAGAGTATTGTGGAGGGCATTGGGTATATTAGAGTATATTGGTGTGTATTTGGTATATGGGAAATATAGGTTTGGTACTGAATGTTGAATAACAGTAATATGCATATTATTGTTATATATTATTATGCATAGGGCTGCACAATATTGAAAAAGGTGCATTGCAAATCTTTTTTTTTTTCGGCGATATGTATCGAGTTATTAAACAATGCCGGGCCCATGACGCGTCTCGCATTTTTCTTGTGATTAAAAGCATTCATTTAGCTGTAACTGGAAATATCTGCGCAAAACTGAGATGGACTGAGGTGCATAGCTTTCTACTTGTGCGTTTACAAGCACGTGCCCAACCATGTGGATGGAGGCCTTGCAGTTGCTTCGTGTTTACTCCTGAAACCTCCCCTCCTCAAACCTCCTCTCCCCCCTCGTGCTTCTCAGGCAGCAGAAGCCTGTCACTTACACAGACAAGGAGACAGCGCTGTGTATCTACTTCTTGTGTCAAGAATCAAAATATTGCAACAGGATGCACATCGCGAAAACATTGTGTTGATGATGCTTAAACGATATATCGGGCAGCCCTAATGCATAGTATTATAATTGGTGTGCAGAATTATTTGGGGCCACACACACTTACACTCACACACTATGGATAAAGCCTTGCTCCACCCTCTTGTACATTATTGTTTAGTATTGTTTAGGGCTGTTGAGCAGCGTGGTAGAAAAAGGCTTGGCAGTGCTGGCGGTGCTGTTTATCAGCGCCTGCTGTTCTGTTGTGTTGTTTGTTGTGTTGTTTGTTGTGTGGTGTAATGTAGAGAGAGAGTGAGTGAGCGGCTCCTGCAGGAGGAAAGCTGCTTTTCACCTGATAAGCCTATTACAACACCCCATTAATTACTGCAGTGCTCTCTAACACTGTTACACTCTCACACTGTAACAGGATCTCTCATAGAGAGAGAGAGAGGGAAAAAGAGAGGGAGAAGGAGAGAGAGAAAAGAGAGAGAGAAAAGGAGAGGGAGAATGGGTTAGATGGTAAATTAGCTCTGTCCGTCTCAGAGTGGTTTTCTTGTGGAGGCTAAACTGAGGGCAGCGGGGAGTGGGCCTGATATGCCAGAATCTCAGCGGCAACCAATCCCTCATCCTCCACACACACACACACAAACACACACACACACACATGCACACACACACACGCAGTCTGACGCGTGGTCGGCGCCCTCAGCCAGATTGTATCTGCGACGACACTGAAAATTTATAGCACAGCAGGGAAAAAACTCTGGTCTGTTTCTTCCCTGTGCTATAGCTCCTTACACATTGTACTGTGGTACTACTATACTGTCAGTATACTCCTCCAGCAGTACCAACTACAGTCCCAGCAATTGTACTATACTACTGTACTCTCAGTATACTGTCCCCCAACCACGGACCACCACACACTGCGCTAAAATTATACTGTACTACAGTACACTCTACACTGTCCCCCAATATACTTCGATAATGCTGTATGCTGGGGCTGTAGTTTGGTGGTATTTTACTGGTAGTATATGTTGTATTGGGTATAGTGGTGTTCCTGGATCTGTAATAGTTTAGATTACTGATAATTTGATAACACTTAGTGTTAATATAACACATAGTTGAAGTTTTGTCGGTAGCTGTAGTTTGTTGGTAGTTTGCTTTATCAGCATAGATAACACACACACAGACACACACAGACACACATGAACACACACGCACACTCGTTTACTTTGTTACTTGTATTTAATTCAGCAAAATTAAGCAATTCTACATTAAAATGCTTTACACATGCTTGCTTCACCTAAATTGCAAGCAATATAAACAGCTTACATGGTTAATATTTGCCCTTTACCTTTCTTATGTTACATTTCTTTCAAAAAGTGCTACTCTTTTTTTTATTAGTTTTTTAATAAAATGTAAAAGAAAATGAATTTAACTCAAGATATGAGTAGAAAATGTGTTTAGTTTCAAATTTACAAATGAAGCTATGTTTATTAGCCCTTGGGCAAACATACTGTATGTAATATAAATGGTTGGGGGGGGGGTGAACAGTGTGTGTTTATCGAAAATGTGTGTTGATATATGTTTTTCACAAAAAAATGAGCCAATGCCAATGAGTTTGAGTTAGAAAAAAAAAAGTTTTTAGTATAATTTGATGAAAAATGAAAACGGGTCCCACAGACCAGAACACCATGCAAGGGTTAAAGTACTAGAGAAGGAGAATGAGTAAATGGATGGATACAGAAGAAGTCCAAAGAAAAAAAGTCTTGCTGTGCATTAAGTAGTGAAAGTGTGTGTGTGTGGGTGTGCGTGAACATGAGTGTGTGTGTGTGTGTGTCTGTGTCTGGGTGGGTGGTGTTGCTTTCCTCCACTGGGAGTCTCTTTAATTGGGCACTTGTCAGCATTTGTCTCTCTCTCTCTTACTCTATATCTCTGTCTCTCTCTTTCTCTCTCTCTCCCTTTCCTCTTCTTCCAGGGGATCGATCCATCAGCCCACTGCCCTATCCTCTCACACTGACTGTGATTGGCCCCAAGCCTCACCTTTACACACACATACACACACACACACAGCACACACATACACACCACACACACACACATTGCTAGAGACACACTTATTGTAAGCCGGCAGCAGTGCTGACCATGTTTACTTTACAACCCCCAGAAGACACATGCACACTCCACAGGCCACCATACCAGTGTGTGTGTGTGTGTGTGTGTGTGTGTGTGCGTGTGTGTCAGACTGTTTACTTTATACAGCATCTCACTGCATAGGAACTACAAGGCTAAAACTGTCATTTTATTTGAATAGTCCATTCCACCTTAAATGGTACAGCAGTTACTCTGTCCACCATGACCTACACACAGACACTCTAACACACACACACACACACACACACACACACTCTAACACACACAAACACACACACACACACACAAACACTCTAACACACACAGACAATAATTAATGAAAATAATTCACTCTCCTGCAAGGGCTAACATTTTAGCCAAAACAGGGCCTTAAATTATTCATCATGACTATCCCACCTCTCTCTCTCTATCCCTCTCTCTCTCTATCCCTCCTATCCCTCTCTCTCTCTATCCCTCTCTCTATCCCTCTCTCTCTCCCTGTTGGTGGGTGCGAGTGATTGATGAGATTGATGTGATATTTATTTGGAATGTGTTTCTCATCCATCGCCCCCCCGGTGTCATCAATCGGTGTGTGTTTGCGCATGTGTGTGTGTGTGTGTGTGTGTGTGTGTGTGTGTGTGTGTGTGTGTGTGCGAGCGACCCCCATATTTACGATTCGCTTTTCAGCTCAGAGCAGCTTCAATTTACACTCTGCCACAAATCACACTCGCAGACACACTCCAGCATCACCTCCACTGCAGACTAGGACCCTCAAACTCTACCACATTTACACTCCCAGTAATGCTCACAAGCATACTCACAATTAGCACATTTATACTCTGGCACATTCATACTCTAGCTCAGTAATACTCTAACACACATACTCTAACATACATATTTTGACACGGTCACACTGACACACTAGCACACTCATACTTTAACACAGACACACTCATACTATAGCACATACATTTTCCAGCACCCTCATACTCTAACACAGTCACACTGACACTCAGGCACACTCATACTCTAACACAGTCACACTCATACTCCAGCACACCCATACCCTAGCACACTCATAATCTAGCACACACATACTGTAACACAGTCACACTCATACTCCAGCACACCCATACTCTAGCACACTCATAATCTAGCACACTCATACTCTAACACAGTCACACTCATACTCCAGCACACTCATACTCTAGTACACTCATACTCTAACACAGTCACACTCATACTCCAGCACACTCATACTCTAGTACACTCATACTCTAACACAGTCTCACTCATACTCTAGCACAGTCACATTCATACTCCAGCACACCCATACTGTAGCACACCCATACTCTAGCACACTCATAATCTAGTACACTCGTACTCTAAAACAGTCACACTCATACTCCAGCACACCCATACTCTAGCACACTCATACTCTAGTACACTCATACTCTAACACAGTCTCACTCATACTCTTTACACAGTCACACTCATACTCCAGCACACCCATACTCTAGCACACTCATACTCTAACACAGTCTCACTCATACTCTAGCACAGTCACATTCATACTCCAGCACACCCATACTGTAGCACACCCATACTCTAGCACACTCATAATCTAGTACACTCGTACTCTAAAACAGTCACACTCATACTCCAGCACACCCATACTCTAGCACACTCATACTCTAGTACACTCATACTCTAACACAGTCTCACTCATACTCTTTACACAGTCACACTCATACTCCAGCACACCCATACTCTAGCACACTCATACTCTAGTACACTCGTACTCCAGCACACCCATACTCTAGTACACTTGTACTCTAACACAGTCACACTCATACTCCAGCACACTCATACTCTAGCACACTCATAATCTAGCACACTCATACTCTTTACACAGTCTCACTCATACTCTAGCACACCTATAATCTAGCAGAGTCATACTCTAACACAGTCACACCCACACTCTAGCACAGTCATACTCATAGAACACAGGTTGCATTGGTTAAGTGTAGACAGGATTGGTGACGTTCAGGTTTAACTCTCACACTGTGGGGTTTTCTGTTTACTGTGAGCTCAGAGTCTTATGTATGGTAGAATTATAGTGTACACACACACATTCACACACACACATGCACACACACACACACACACACACACACACACACACATGCTCATGCGCATACACACACACCTCATCAGTGAAAGTAGCCAACCAGTGCTGCTCGTAATATCCATCCCTGCATGCACCTCTCTCTCGCTCCACTACACATCATAAATTATGACCCTCTCTCTCTTTCCCTTTTTACCCCTTTATCTCTATCTCTTTCCTCCTCTCTCTTGCTTTCTTACTTTCTCTCTCACTCTTTCTTTCTCACTCTTTCTTTCTCACTCTTTCTTTCTCACTCTTTATTTTCTCTAGTCTCTCTCTCTCTCTTTGTTTCACAGTCTCTCTCACCCCTGATTTTACTTTCTCTTACATTGTTTCTCTTTTTTCCTTCTGCCACTTTTCTATTTTCTTTCATTTGTCTCTTTGTCTATTTTATTTGCTCCCTTCTTTTTCTTACTCCACTTTCTTCCTCTGTCCTCTTTCTCTGCATCTTATTCTTCCTCTCTCTCTCTTCCTCTCTGGTAAAGCTGCAGCCTGTGCTCCAGCAGACTCACACAGGGACAGACGGACAAGTGAGGAGCTGAATGCTAACAGGGCTGACAGAACCAGCGACTTGGTTGCATGTCCTGCTCTGTGTGTGTGTGTGTGTGTAAATTAAGTCAAATGGACCTGATGGATGACCTGTTTTCCAAAGAGTGTGTTGGGTTTAGACTCACCCCGGAATCCCAATCAGCCCGTATTGATCGCCCCTGACTCAGCCCCTGTTTATATTGGCTTTCTCAACTTCGGTCCCTGATATCATACATTAATGATGATTTATCATTAAAAACAACCCCCAAACCATAATCAATAGCATAGCAAACCCCATATCATAACATTACCATAGCAAACCCCATACCATAACATTACCATAGCAAACCCCATACCATAACATTACCAAAGCAAACCCCATATCATAACATTACCATAGCAAACCCCATACCATAACATTACCATAGAAAACCCCATACCATAACATTACCAAATCAAACCCCATATCATAACATTACCATAGCAAACCCCATACCATAACATTACCATAGCAAACCCCATACCATAACATTACCATAGCAAACCCCATACCATAACATTACCATAGCAAACCCCATACCATAACATTACCAAATCAAACCCCATATCATAACATTACCATAGCAAACCCCATACCATAACATTACCATAGCAAACCCCATACCATAACATTTCCATAGCAAACCCCATACCATAACATTACCATAGAAAACCCCATACCATAACATTATATATATTTATATTATATATTATTTGTGAATATGATGTATGAATGTGAACACTTTTGAAGCCTTTGTCGAGACCAAGGTTAAATACCAAGTACAGCACATTTAACTACATTAATGTTAGCTGGCCGGCTAACAACTACTTAGATCACTTTGGCCATTTTATACTAACATCATATTGAAAAAAAAAATCACAGAATGTTTGTTAATACTATTAACAACACACAATAACACCACATAATCAATAGTAGAGGGATTAATTAGCTAGCTGGCTAACAGCTTAAATAGACCTCAGCTACTCTGAATGCACATACAAAATGTTTATTTTTATTTATTTTTTTATATTATTTATTAAATGTGTGTTTATATTAAATATGTATTTAATAACTTCATTACGATCACTAAAATTGTTAAAAATAAATTGATTTTAATAAGACATGGTGAATTCATTTTTTTATATAACATTCACTATTCAGTCTATTTTAGTCCTGCTTGAAAAATAAACATTTTGCAGGGAAAATAGAAAATAATAATAATAGACTCTTGGCTGTTTCTGTGATTTACCTGTGCTGGAAACATCCATGTTTTCTCTATAATGGTAGGAACAAAATGCAAAAGGAATCAAAAGTTCAGAGAGCAGAAGCTTGAGGACCTCGGACCGCCTTGTAAGTGATTATTAGCCTATCGGGGAAACTCTGTGTCACTTGTTGCTCTGCTGCTTTGCTGCTGCTTTGTCTAATTATAACTAACTGTTTTAATTAGACAATGGAGATGAAAATACAGTTTAGAGGAGAAAAATGGAAGGAACTGTTTTATCATTGAACACTATGCACACTAAGAAAAGTAAGTACAGATTTGTACCTAAAAGGGTACAAAGCTTGTCGCTGGGGCTGTACCTTATATTGAGGTACAAAAAAGTACCTTTCAGGGAAAGTCCTTTTTTGTACCCATATTTTTGTGCCAGTAAAGATTATAAACATTATAAACATTATCATCAACTGAATATGTGTCAAGAACTTGATGATCCAAAATTGTCTGGCTTTCAAATAAAAAATGTGCAATTAAAATATATATTGTTTATTAGTACAGTGATACAGAATACTGAATGTACCCTTTGGCTGGTTAAATGGTACAAATTTGTACTTATTGCTGTTAGAAAACACTTTGTACTTCAAAGGGAACAAATCTGACCCTGTAAAGACCAGTATTGTACCATTGAGGGTACAATTATAAAGAATGTACCTTTGAGTACAAAAAAGTACTCATATCGTACCTCTGTTTTTTAGAGTGTGGGGATGGGTGGAGCAACACATCATAGTACAACCAGTCAGAAAACATGCAAGACCTGTGATAGATTCACTTTAGTGAGACGTTGCACTGTCCATGCTTTCCTACAGTTGTTGGTTAAAAACACACAAGTCTGCTAGTTGTGTGTGTGTGTGTGTGTGTGTGTGAGAGTGTGAGTGTGAATAAACCTCCCATTGCTTCTGCTGAACTTTAATTAGCCTCTCTCAGAGCAGGAGGAAACCCTGAACATCGATCTGTCTCTTCTGTCTATTCACACACACACACACACACACACACACACACACACACACACACACACACACACACACACACACACACACACACACACACACACACATATATACTTACACTCAGTACTAGTGGAAAGTGAAGAACAACAGAGCACACATTGCTTTTGTACTAAAAATTATAATAAAATAAAAGTATATAAATGCCGTTGTTTGAGACATTCAGGCGTCCATCTTTGCTCAATCTGAAAGTGAAATAGTATCACATTGTCATAAAAATCCAGTCATCCAGGTTATTAATCATGTACGGTTCATTAAAGAATCCAGTTTAATTTTTACCTTTCTATAAAGTAAATAAAATTTATAAATAATGTGTAAAATAACTCAGATACACACAAACACACACACAAATACACATAGGAGTAGGCAGACATTCACACACATACACAAACAAATGTGTAAATTTTGCACTCAGTAACACACACACACACACACACATTTGTGCACCCTGTTAAGTTAGCTGCTTCACTGTGTGCTGTCGGACAGTTGGCAGCTGTTTCACACTCACTGTCTACTTCCAGTAAACACACACACACACAAACACACACACAAACACACACACATACACACACACACACACACACAAACACACACACATACACACACACACAGACATACTAAACTCCTACTGCATCATTTTGGAGGCTATTCCATAAGGAGTTGCTTTCTCAGTGTGTATGTGTGTGTGTGTGTGTGTGTGTGTGTGTGTGTGGGTGTGTGTGTGTGTGTGTGTGGTTATGGCTCTCACACACTCTTTAAATGTCAGTGTTCTTCCTCTCCCAGCACGCCAATCAAACCCCACCAAATCCCATCTTTCTCTCTCTCTCTCTCTCTCTCTCTCTCTCTCTCTCTCTTGCTCTTACTCTCTCTCTTTGTTTTGTGCTATCTCCAAAAGGATTATAGAACAACACAGGGGTCATGGAGGGATCTCTGCATGCTGTGTGTGTGTGTGTGTGTGTACAATTTACTCTGTGGAGAATTTTAAATATGATGATATTAATAACTTCTGATTTAATGCAGAGATGCAAATGCAGAAGCCTGAGACTTAAACTTGACCGTTCTGCCAAAAACTCTGCGTAAGTGTACTGACTCAGGATCTGACTAAAGACTGACCTGTACTAATTCAGAACTTAGAACTATAATTAAGACTTGCCTGTGCTGACTCAGAACATAGAAGTATTTTTAAGACTTGCCTGTACTGATTCAGAACATAGAACTCTATTTAAGAGTAGTCTGTACTGATTCAAGAAGAAGGTTCACTATTTGGCAAACAACAGGTCATTTTTGCCCTTTCTACGTATGTGTTATAACTGATTATTAATGATTTTTAAGTAATTTACAACCTAATTAGTAACCATTAATAAACTAATTGTAAACCATTTATAAACCCTTTATAAAGGAAGTCTTATTTTAAAGTGGTACCGAACTCTATTTCAGTCTAGCCTGAACTTACTCAGAACTTAGAACTCTATTTAAGATTTGCCTGTACTGATTCAGAACATAGAACTCTATTTCAGTCTAGCCTGAACTTACTCAGAACTTAACACTGCCCTGACCTGTAACTCAACCTTGTTTCCATTTTTTGTGCAAAAATGCAAAGAAATACCCTAAAAAATATATTTTCTAAATGGTAATGGTAAAAAACAATGCTGAAGGACTGGAACAGCTGGTGATAGGGTAGAGGACTGCGCTGTATTCAGGGTTACGTGTTAAAGTTAATTAAATTAAGTGATCCAGAGGACAACCAGAGCACCGGCAAAGAGAGAGAGAGGGATGGAGGGTGATGTAGAGAGAGGGATGGAGGGTGAGTTGGGTAATTAATGAGTGTGTGAGAGGAGGAGTGTGTGTGTGACACTGGAGACCCATCTGGCTGTCTCTCTCTCTCTCTCTCTCTCTCTCTCCTCCACGCTCACCATAAAATATAGATGTGGGCGGCGCTGCTTTACTGCTGCAGCTGGGAGACAGCCGCTGCATGGCTCTAAACGATGCACATACACACACACACACACACACACAGCCTGTTCTCTCCTCCCCACACACACACTGCCGACGAGGACGGGCAGCCGCTGGCACTGAGATACAGACGGTAAAGAAGAGGGAAGCAGGGTGAGCACTGGGGTGAATGGAGAGGTGATCTGCTGACCTGCTGGAGCTTTATAATGAGAGAGACTGAGGGGTATTGAAGACAGATGAGAACCATAAAGAGACAACACTGCAGTGAAATGAGGGCAGAATTCTTTATCTTTTATGGGAACGCTACATTAATGTGAACGTTTCCCACTGCTTCTATTTTTATATGTTTTTATTATTCCTTTGATGTCAGATTATAAAATTACCATGGTCACATGTTTATGCTTATATTCTTGTTTTCCTGCCTCTCTTAAACCTTCATAATTTAACACACATTGTAGCTGTTACTGCACTGTTACTGTTACTGTTACTGTTACTGCACTGCTCCACTCTGATTGGCTGTGTTGAGAGACACGCAGACAGACAGTAGCTGCATCCTGAAGACTTGGCTGCATGCATAAGTTTTTTTTTTAATTATGAAACATTTTGTCAGATATTCTGTGAGCAGCCAATACAAAGTATATTCTATGGTGGACATATAGTGGGGTAGGTAAGCTTTTCTATGAATACAAAAAATGGGTCCCACATTTGATTAAATTTCATAGCAGAATGGATGCATTTCTTAACTTCAGTGTCCCAGAAGGCCAATCCAAAGCGAAGGGCACTTCATATACAGTCAAAAAAAGTCTAACTGACTTTTGCAACATTTTTCTAGAGACCCTCAGTTCTGTGTGGTGGAATAACGTACACCATTTACAGAGAGCTGAAACATCTTGATAGCTCCTGTGATGCTATTTAACAGTTTTGCACATCTTGGCTGGATTTTCTCAGTCAGCTTTATGAGGTAGAGTCTTCAGGCATTCAGGCTTTCAGTTAACAGCTGTGCTGAACCTGTGAATAGTTAATTTCTTGGATTTCTTGTCCTTTTAATGTTTTTGAGGGCTTCAGTTTTGTTGTAAATTTCATCAATGGATTTTTTTTGTCTTCCCTGATGGCACGGCCATATTCCAAGATGACAATGCCAGGATTCATGGGGCTGGAATTGTAAAAGAGTGATTCAGGGAGCATGAGATCATCATTTTCACACATGGATTGAGAGAGAGTTCACCACAGAGTCCAGATCTTAACCTCATTGAGAATCTTTGAGATGTGCTGGATGGAGAAGAGAGGCTTTGAGCAGTGGTCAGACTCTACCATCATCAATGCTACTGCAGAAGCTTATCGAAACAATGCTACAGAGAATGTGTGCTGCAATCAAAACTAAAATTGGTCCAATTAAATATTAGAGTGTGTGATTATTTTTCAGGCAGTGTAGAAACATTGAATGAGATGTTGTGTCCCACCTTTTAACCTTATATTTATGTAACAGAACAGATTTTAAGTGTGGTTATGAAAGACACTATTATCCAACAATGGAATACGAAATTGAAAGGGAGGAGCTACTCACATCTGCTGTATTGGAAAAAAAAATAATAACATGGCATATGTTGGCATAGCAGCACTTCATTAATTCCTGTTAGACCAAGACAGGTTAGTATGTTAATATTAAGGGTGCCAATTCTAGACTATTAGGTTTAGAATATAGACTATACATTTTAGTGTTAGTGTATATTAAGTAATTGGGACACAGCCATGTCCTCTCTCTCTCTCTCTCTCTCTCTCTCTCTCGTATAATTTATTATAATCTCACTATAAGGAACCTTTTGTTTGCTCTGTTTTGTGCTGACAGATAGAAACAGCAAGTGTGCATGTGTGTGTGTGTGTGTGTGTGTGTTTAAGACATGTCTGATGATCAGTAGCAGGTGCTCTAATCCACCAGGGAACACAGACACACTGAATCACTAAACTACAGCAAAATCAGCAGGGAACTGCTAAACACACAAGCACACATACACACACATACACACACACTCTAATACACTAGTGTACACATAGGCTGCTTTTATACAGCAGGTAATAGGTCTGCCATAATATTTTTATGGTCAAATGTGACACACATACAGGGGTTGGACAATGAAACTGAAACACCTGTCATTTTAGTGTGGGAGGTTTCATGGCTAAATTGGAGCAGCCTGGTCGCCAATCTTCATTAATTGCACATTATTGCACCAGTAAGAGCAGAGTGTGAAGGTTCAATTAGCAGGGTAAGAGCACAGTTCTGCTCTAAATATTGCAATGCACACAGCATTATGGGTAACATAGCAGAGTTCAAAAGAGGACAAATTGTTGGTGCACGTCTTGCTGGCGCATCTGTGACCAAGACAGCAAGTCTTTGTGATGTTTCAACAGCCACGGTATCCAGGGTAATGTCAGCATACCACCAAGAAGGACCAACCACATCCAACAGGATTAACTGTGGACGCTGTAAGAGGAAGCTGTCTGAAAGGGATGTTCCGGTGCTAACCCGGATTGTATCCAAAAACATAAAAAAAAACACGGCTGCCCAAATCACGGCAGAATTCAATGTGCACCTCAACTCTCCTCCAGAACTGTTTCCACCAGAACTGTCCGTCACCACAATAAATTACTGTGGTCTAAAACCAGGTGTTTCAGTTTCATTGTCCAACCCCTGTATGTTTTTTCTGTGTGTTGCAGTGTGAACAACAAAAACACACTGAATCTGACATTTTAGATTCTGGATTAGGACAATTCCATATATGGTGTTGATACACATATCTAATTTAAAACAAAGCAAAGCAGCCTGCATACAGACTCTTCATCAGCACAAAGCGTGTTTACTCTCTTCAGCCCACCATAACCCAACAGCTCAGCCTGAGTGGTGTGTGTGTGGGTGTGGGTGTGTATGGGTCAGAGCGGTCCATGTCCACTCGTCCGTGTAATGGAGGGTCAGCTGGGGGTCAGAGATTTTATTACAGCTGAAGTGGATCTTCCTAAATTCATCAGCCTGATTAGTGGGATATTTCACACACCTTTATCACGCCTCACAGCAGTTCTGCTGTTCGGTGGGGTAGGGGAGGGTGTTAGGGATGGATGCGATGGAATTATGTATTTTACATCTGTCCACCCAAGTGTCTGTCTGTCTTTCTGTCTGTGTCTATGCTGGTGTGTTTGTCTGCCTCTCCTTATGTCTACTTTTCTGCCTATTTGTTGATGTGTCTCTTTGTCTGCATCTCTGTCTGCCTAGCTATCTGTCTGTCTGTATGCTGATCTGTCTGTCTGCTATTTTTTGTGTCTGTCTGCTCATCTGCCTCTGTGACAGCTTTCTCATCTGTCTGTGTGTCTGTCTGTGTATGCTGGCGTTATATCTGTCTGCTTGTCTTTATATCTGTTTGTGTACCTTCATGTCTTTCTGTTTATACGCTATCTGTGTTTGTGTGTTTGCTTATCATTAAGTCTGTCTGTCTATCTGTCTTTCAGACTGCCACTTCCAATGAAACAGTGGCTACATTTACATGCAGCCTAATAATCCGGTAATAATCAAATTAATGAAAAAGAAAAAGAAAGCTGAGTTCAATCAAGAAATCACCTAAATAGAACCTGTCCGACAACATGAAGCACAAAGTTGTTTCTAAGGCCTTGGGACTCCAGAGAACCTCAGTGAGAGCTATTATTCTCAGATGGAAAAAACTTCCAGGAGGTCACAAAAGAACCCAGCACAACATTTAAAGAACTGCAGGTCTCTCTTGCCACACATGCCTTCTCTGATACATGTGAAGTCAGCCACCTCTTCTTTTCGAGCCGCTGCTGATGCAGCATTGCCAAGCAGCCAGCATGCTTGGAGGAAAGCGCAGAGACTGGGTTCTGACACATCAGCTCACAGACGCCCTGTGCTGCGGACATCACCTTAGGAGTGATGTGGGGGAGAGAGTGGGGAGAGAGCGCCATCTACCCACCCGGAGGGAGCAGGGCCAATTTTGCTCCCTCTGAGCGCAGGCAGCTTGATGGCAAAGCTGCCTGAGTGGGGGTTCGAACCTGCGACCTCCCGCTCATAGTGGCAGCGCTTTAGACCAGTGGACCACTTGACGCCCGTGAATCTACTTTCTAACCTCACCTACATTTAGGAAATGTGGACACTGGCCAAAAGAAAGAGACTACATAATACAGGTGGACCAAATTATTTTACTCTGTTGGGTAGCTAGGCTCAATCTTTCCAAAAGTGTGGGGAGCTCTCTTATCTGGAAGAGGCTCAGAAAAGGAATGCTGCTCCTTTGCATTAAGAGTAGCCAGCTGAGGTGGTCCGGGCATCTGATAAGCATGCCCCCTAGTTGCTTCCTGTCGGAGGTGTACAGGACAAAACCAACTAGGAGGAGCCCCAGGAAAAAAGCCCAGGACAAAGTGGATGGATTGTCTACCGTTTGGTAGTGCTGAGGAATCCCCCAGCATTAGCTGGTAGAACATGCTGGGAACTGTGCTTGCCCTGTTACCACAGCAACCCTGAATTAGATCAAGAGGATTATAATATTATAATATTTGTCTCTTTATATCTATGTGTCTGTCTGTCTACCTATACCTGTGTTTTTGTCTGTCTGCATACCTGTCTGTTGACCTATGCCTGTCTCTCTACTTGTCTGACTAAATGTCTTCATGGCTGTCTCTCTACCTGTCTGACTGAATGTCTTTATGACTGGCTCTCTACATGTCTGACCGCATGTCTGTCTGACTAAATGTTTTGTTGTCTATCTCTCTAAATGTCTAAATGACTTTCTGCCTGTCTTTATATTTGTCTGTCTACCTGTTTGACTGTCTTTCTGTCTTAATATTTGTTTGTCTACCTGTCTGACTGTCTTTATGTTTGTATGCCTGGCTGTCCATGTTTATGTCTCTCTCTCTACCTGTGTGACTGCCTGTCTGACTTATATATGTCTGTCTTCCTACCTGTCTTTAAGGCTGTCTCTCTACTTGACTGACCTCCTGTCTGTCTTTATATCTGTTTGCCTGCCTCTCTGACTGCCTGTCTTTATATTTGTCCGTCGACCTGTCTGTCTGTCTTTAGGTCTGTGTGCCTGCACGTCTGACTGCACATCTGACTATCTTTGTGCCTGTTTCTTGTGACTGCTTGTCTTACAGCTGTCTCTCTACTTGTTTGACCGCCTGTCTGTCTTTATATATGTATGTATGCCTGTCTTGTTATCTGTCTCTCTAAATGTCTGACTGACTGTCTGCCTTTATATTTGTCTGTCTACCTGTCTTTATATCTGCCAGTCTAACTGCTCATCTTTATGTCTGTTTCTCTAACTGTCTGACTGCTTGTCTTTATGTCTATGTCTCCACCTGTCTGACTGCCTGTCTCTCGATCTTTATATCTGTATGCCTAAATGTCTGACTTGTCTTATTGTCTGTCTTATTGTCTGTCTCTCTACCTGCCTGACTGTCTGTCTGTCCTTATATTTGTCTGTGTACACCCGTTTGTCTGCCTGCTTGCCTGTCTATCTGCCTCTCTGTCTGTCTGTGTTTATGTCTGCGGTGTTTGCTGTAGAAGACTGTGTGATGCTGATCAGGGATGGCCAGAAGGTGTCCTGATATTTGCTTGTGACTGAATCTCAGAGAACGCAGTGAAGTTTAAAGGGTTAGTGTGTGTTTATTATAAACAGCACACGCTCAGTGTGTACTACACGGGGTAACATTAGCACGTCTCATCTTAAACATATGCTCACACACCCATTAATGAGACACACACACACACACCTGTTCCCACAGAGCAAAGGTTCGTTTCACCAAGCTGTTGAGTGTGAATATTAATGCAGACACCTTTAAAACAGCATGTGGATTATGGCCCAGTGTGAGTGTGTGTGTGTGTGTGTGTGCAGGCAGAAACTGTTGTTTTATACCTTTGTGTCACAGAATGTGTGTGTAGAGTGTATAGTATGAAGTTCTTATGTATAACCTGTTTATGTATTTTTTATTGTGTGTTTGTGTGTGTAGGAGTGTACACACATTCGGGTATTGAGTGCATTATGGTGTGTGTAGAGACTATATAAAGTGCTCACCTTACAGATCTGGTAAGATCTGGGCTGGGTGAGGCATAACTAGGCTGGGTAACCTGCATACATTAACATACCTCTGTGTGCATTTCCCTGCTCCTATCGCCCACTGTACCAGACTGAACCCAGTTGTCCAGTTACAGTGTCATAGCGTGAATGCAGGGTGTGCATTGTGTGTGTGTGTGTGTGTGTGTGTGTGTGTGTGTGTGATGGCCACAGCTGGTTTCAGTTCCTGAAAATGGGACTTTACCCAGAAGAGACAGCTGAGGATCCACTGCTCTCTCTTTCTCTCTCTCTCTCTCTCTCTCTCTCTCTTACTCTCTGTTTCAGCTGTTTCTGTCTCTTTTCTGTTTCTGTCTTACTCTCTGTTTCAGCTGTTTCTGTCTCTTTTCTGTGTCTGTCTTACTCTCTGCATGTATATCTCTTTCTCTGTTTCTGTGTGTGTTTCTCTTTCTTTTTCTGTCTCTTCCTCTGTTTCTGTCTCTTCCTTCCTGTTTCTGTCTGTCTCTTTCTGTCTCTCTCTTTTTCTGTTTCTGATTTTTCTCTCTTTGTTTATTTGTGTTTCTCTCTGTTTTTTATGTGTCTCTCTTTTTTTCTCTGTGTTTCTGTCTCTCTCTGACTCACACTCTGTTTCTGTCTCTCTTTCTCTGTTTCTGTGTTTTTTCTTTCTCCTTTTTGTGTCTTTCTCGCTATGTTTATGTCTCTCTGTTTCTGTCTCTCTGTTTCTGTCTCTCTGTATTTCTCTTCCTTTTTTTGTCTCTTCCTCTGTTTCTGTCTCTTTCTTCCTGTTTCTGTGTGTCTCTCTTTTTCTGTTTCTGATTTTTCTCTCTTTGTTTTTGTGTGTTTCTCTGTGTCCTTTTATGTCTCTCTTTTTTTTTCTCTGTGTTTCTTTCTCACTCTCTGTTTCTGTCTCCCGTTCTCTGTTTCTGTGTTTTTTCTTTCTCTGTGTCTCTCTCTATTTTTCTGTCTCTCTCTCTGTTTCTGTCTCTCTGTCTCTCTCTCTTTCTCTGTTTCTGATTTCTCTCTCTTTGTTTCTGTGTTTCTCCCTGTTCCTCGATGTGTCTCTCTTTCTTTCTCTGTCTCTCTCTCTCTCTCTGTTTCTGCCACTTTCCTCTTTTTAATGTGTTTTTAATGTGTTTTTCTCTCTCTGTTTCTGTCTCACTCTGTTTCTGTCTTTCTTTCTCTATTGTTCTGTGTTTTTTCTTTCTCTGATTCTGTCTCTCTCTCTCTCTTTCTCTGTCTGTCTGAATGTGACGGGGCTGAGCAGGTTGTGAGAGCAATAGTGGGGGGGTGGGGTTGGGGTGATGCTGAGGGAGGTGTGGAAGGATGGGGGATGCAGGAAGGATGCAGCTGTTGCACACATTAAGATCAGTAAGAGAAAGAGTTGGATGTTGTGGTCGACTCATTGTAGGTTTGTTGTGTTGTAATTAACACCTGGTTGTTGTTTGTTCAAATAGATTTTACTCTTTGTGGGTTTTTTTTAACTGTAAAAAATATATATATATATATCACACACATTTTAAACTAATATGATGCTTTTAACCTAAAATATGTTTAAAAAGTCATGTAATTTTGTACAACATATTCAGAATGAGAAATATTAAATATAGATGTGTTTTTTAAGCTGTTTATCCTGTTTCGGGGTGGGGGGTGCCTAGGCAGATGCAAGCCCCCAACAATCCTGCCCAGGGCCTCAGAGGCCAGAGCCAATCTGCTGGATTAGATCGAGCTCTAGAGTTACCGCACTCTTGTCGTGAACACAGAATGTACTATTGGGTGTGTGTGTGTGTGTGTGTGTGGTGTCTGGCCTGTCTATCATCAGCCCCCAACAGCTGTGAGGTATGTGTTGGGCCTCTGGGGTCTCCACACACACACATTAACTGCTAGGTAATCTGGGCTCTTGTTTCTGGGCTGTAGTGCAGGGATGGACGCTGTGCATTTCTCTGAATTTGGGATTTCTCTGATGTTTTAGTGAATTTTTACCATGTGATCCTGAGATTATTTCCTTTACACCACATTGTTGTTCTTGTTGTGGTTTAGATCTAAGTATAAAACCACATCTGCAGTCCCTCACTGAGATCTTTGCGTGGGAAGCCTTTTGGGTTTTACTCTTGTTTACAGTCATTGAAAAAAATGAACCAAGAAGGAAATGAAGAAATGAAACTTATATTATTGAATGTAATGATAATAAGTGATTACAGTATTAGTGTGATGGGATAGGTATTAGATATGGTTGGGCATAGAGACATAACAATTCTGTATGGCTTCCTGTGGCACATTTGCTAATGGTGTTGCAGCTGGCCTGTAGATTGTGCACACTCATAGGCTGCTGAAACTGGTTTTCCAGCTCGGCCCATTCATGCACAATTGATGATATAAACTTTCAGGCTCCGCTATACTGAATCTGAATGGGACCTGGGAGGGCTCGCATCTACATGCTTGCATCACATGCATCCTGGGTATGGTTAGGTTTGGTTGCTATGGTTACTAGGTACTGGGCTGTACTACTCTGCAGCAGAATGGACCCATTACACCAATTACAGTCTCTTGTTATGCTTAAATCACAATCAAGAAGCATCTCCTAATAATTATGAGACGGTTACTGTTGTACTGTTGTTGGGCGTAATTGGCTGCTAAGGCTTTTTCTAAGCAGAAGAGATCTGTTTCCTATGTTGGTTATCCCAGGTGAGTGTTAGGGTATTTCTAAGGTGTTAGTAAGTGGTTGCTATGGCATTGCTTATGGCAATGGTGTAACAACGATGGACCAGACATTTAACTTGGATGTATTTCTATTTAAAAACAATTGCCGTTAGTAGAACTTGTAGGCAATGTAATAGTGCTCTACTACTCTATTACTATAAGGTGAGTATCGTCGTTGTCCAATGAAAACAAGTATCTCCAAATCAGCAACTTTACAGGAGAGATAAAAAAACCTTCTAAACTTTCAATGTGGGTCAGTGTTGTTTTTAGGTGATTATATTTCTAAGCATTTATATTGGTCTGTTCATCAATAAATTGTGACAGTATAGGAGACAGTTTGTGTGTTCAAATTCATTTGTAGATGTAGAGATACTTGTTTTTCATTGGACAGCGATGATTTACTACTACTAATCTTAATAGTGCGGGTTTTTCAAGTTACACAAAAAAAAGTCTGTGTGCACTAAACATCAAAATTCGAACCTGTTTTGTACTAACAGGAAGTGATGAAGCTTTGTTGTGCCAACATACCAACATGCCAGCGTCACTGTAATCGCTGCGCTTGTATCATCATCATTATCATTATCATTATCATTATCACCTTTTGGTTTTAGAATGTTCCAGATGTGAGTTGCTCTTCCCCTTCCTTTTTTTATTTTGCACTACAGGAAAATACTAAACTGGCCAGTTCTAACTATGTATCATAGATTTTTAACTAAACTCAACATCAACACTTCAATGTATCTATACTGCACAGTACATACTCATAAAGTACAGGAGTTAGTATTATTAGTTAGTACACTAATGATAAACCTTGGGAGTGCAGTTCTATGGAAGCACAAGGAACTAGCCTAGCCAATGAGCCGAGTGTCTTGGGGGATGTGGGTGGTGCCTAAGCAATTCACTTATCAGGACCAGTCAAAGACGAGATGAAGACATCCAGACAGACCAGCTTAACAAGTGATCCCTCTGTGAACCAGCAGATTCAACTCAAACACACACACACACACACTCACACACTCAAACACACTCGTATTCTCACACACACACCAATTGCCAAGCACTGGGAGCTGGAGAATCAGAGTATTAGTGTTTAACCGCTCTGCTCTCTCATACCTGCCCTGCACTCAGCCTAATGAGGAGAGAAAGAGAAAGAGAGAGAGAGACAGTTGATTCTATAGAGCCTAATTGGGCATGTGAGTGAGGGGCGAGGGTCCCTGTTGAAGTCAACACACTCTCATTCTTTATTCCTCTTAAGTATGTGTGTGTGTGTATGTGTGTTTGTATGTGTGTGTATACTAGTATATCTGAACCAGTAAACTAACAAAGACACTAGAGGTTGGGTTCAGTCATCCTCATCACTCCTGCAGTGCTTTTCTCTACTTCATTCTGCTCACTCTGAGCTGCGGTGTGTTTTTAACCATTTATTTCATATTTTGTCTCAATTTTGTCTAATTTTCTCAATATGGAAGGCCAGCTACCCCACCAATTCATTAGGTCAAGCGTGCATCATGCAACTTGATTTAGGACTTCAGTGTGTCTTTGCTATCGGAACAACTGGAAAAATATGCCAGTTAAACCAATTAGTGTGTCACTTGCCATTCTCTTTAAGATCCCGGTGTGCTTTGACTTTGATGGATTGGTATCCCACATTGCCAAGATAGCAATACACCAAAAAATCTACCTGAACACTCCTCACTTCCAGACCACTATGCCCATCAGCATAGAAATATTTGCAATCTCTGTTGCTATTTAAATGATGCGTGCGCAAGGTGTAAAAAAAAAACTGTTGACGGTGTGTAAGGTAGCAATGAGCATCACAACGCCCCTTAAGCAGTGTGTAAGATAGGGCTCTATTAGTGCTTCTTATAGGTCCGAACAGTCAACAGTCAGGCGTTCATTGCTATCTTGGCAAAGTTGTTAAAATACCAATTTGCCATAGTCAGGAAATCTGGCAACTGGCTTTTAAAGGTAATGGCAGGTGGCACGCTGATTGGATTGTTGCACGTTATGCCAAAAACACATCCACTATTAATTAGACATAAGTACATTCCTTTTGCGTGTTTTAGGCCGTGCCAGACATACTTTTCCTGTCATTACGATAGCAAAGATACACTGACACGTCCTAAAGCTGGTGTTGCTTGGTGCTTACTAGGGTCCCATTCCCAAAGGTAGGACGCAAAATGTAGCTGTGCTTTGCCGTCAAGTGGCATGGTGACAGAGCTGCAAGCAACAAGCACTGTTGAGATTTTCTTAACTAATTATGATGCAGTAAAGAGACATTTGGACCAATCACAGACCTTCTGCTCTGTCAGTTTTTGATTCCTTTTTCCTCTGCTAGGATCTGAACATAGCAGAGGCTTATAACCATTGTTTCAGCTTTTTCTGTTTTATTTAATGTATATTTGCATAAATATAGGACCAATTTGTAGAAAAAAGAAGTGTGGAAGAAAGTAGTGGATGGCTCAAGAGGTAGCTTGCTAGCATGCAAACTGGCCACGCTGATACCCACCCACTCGTGACATTGCGAAGAGACTCAATGACACCCGTGAGACTAGCGTGGGGTGACAGAACCCACTTGTCACCTGCCAGTGTGAACGCAGGGTTAAGAGGATCCTATGTTATCCCAGGTGGTTGCTAGGGTGTCACTAAGCATTGTGTTTAATGTTATGGTGTGTGTGTGTGTGTTACAGTAAACTCCGGGGACGGTATCGACTACAGTCAGCAGAAGCGGGAGAACGTTGGAGATCTGATCCAGGAGACACTGGAGGTTTTCGAGCGATATGGAGGAGAGGACGCCTTTATCAACATCAAATACATGGTGCCTACATATGAATCCTGCCTGCTCAATTAACACAGACATTTTATCACACACAATCTATATACATAGGGAAACACATGCAGGTACAGATATACATCATATATATATATATATATATATATATATATATATATATAGGGAGAGGGCGGAGATGTTTAATGAAACACACATACCAAAAATATATAATATATTTATTATAATAACATACATCTAGCGATGCTGCACTCTGAGCCTTACTCCACTCTCTTGTCTACAGCTGAAAATCAGTTTGAGTGTTTGTTTTCTCCTGTGAACATTCAAACAATAAATGTTTAAATTAAACATTTTTCTGATGAACAGTGGTGTGTGTGTATGTCTTGTAGGTGTACTTGATTTACTTACTCTTCTTGACCAACACCAAATAATGCCACTCCCATGCTACAAGCTAGAGATGTTTGATTCTGAAACAAATCATTCTCTTAATGACAGAGCGTGCACAGGCTCAGGTCGGTCGGGGTTATCCGCTTACTGAGTATTATCAGACTGTAGCCTACTGCTAACCCTGGCTAGCACTGTTGTAGCAGCATTAACATTTTTTCATTCAGAGGTGAGTATTATCGGACTTTAGTCTGCGTGTTTACTGTGTTAAAACAAGCCATGTGGGACGAACCACTAGCTAATATCATCCTGGCTTACCGGAACACTCTGTCTGGAGCCATTTACAGTTATATATATAAAAAATAGACATTTATTGATAGTGTTCCTTATAATTCGGTGCGCCTTATAGTGCAAAAAATATAGTAATTTTTTTTGAGTGGTTTGTTCATCCTTTCTGTTGTCTCTGTGTTCTTGCTGTTGCTTACCTTTATTTTGGGTGGATATAGATATTTAATAATGATGAACTAAGTAAATAAATATGTGTTGATCACATATACATACATACATACATACATACATACATACATACAGTTGGTGAGATTCTGTCTCTGCTGTAATTATATGAGATCAGAATGAACTGGTATTATTAAACCTGTGTACAGCTGTTCTTTTATACTGAGCATCACTCCTATTACCAAACATTAAACAACAGGGATCAGTTCAAGGTCACAGAAAACCTAAACAAAAACAATTACATCATGCTAACTGATTCCTATTGACGTTCATTGATTGTTAGCCACATTAGCATGTCTGATCGGCGAGAATGGACTTCTGAACTGGGCCACTGTTTGTAGGTCGAATCCAACAGCGACCGTGTGGGACACTCTGAACCGTTCAGTATAAAATCAATTAAAAAAGCCAGTGATTCTGTGTAGAACTTTGAGAACTCAACTTTTAAAGAGGGGATTTCAGTATTTTTGAGTCAAAAATGACTTTTTAGTAGCATAAAGAACAGTGTGAGTGTGTGTGTGTGTGTGTGTGTGTGTGTGTGTGAGAGAGAGAGAGAGAGAGAGAGAGAGAGGCTAGTGTGTGGAGTTAGTGACAGCATCATGCTGTTAGCGATTTCTCTGTAGTGTGTGAAACTCGGGCAGAGTAACAGTCAGCTCTAAAACTCAGCAGGATACAACAACTCAACATGCACACGCGCGCGCACACACACACACACACACACACACACACACACACACACAGAGCAGTACTCTGAAGTTCCCCAGGTTGTAGAGGACAGATGTCCTGCTGTTTTTCACAAGATGCACTTTTCTCCTGCCCTGAACTGCTCAAAGTAAAACTTCACCAAAAATTGCATTTACATAAATGCTTAAACCAAATAAAAATTGGAACATAAAAAAAATTGCAAAATTTTATTTGGTTGCAGACAGTATGAACCCAATATATAACATGTTTTGTCTGCTCAACTTTATTTGTACATAAAATACAGTATTTTTCGCACTATAAGGCGCATCGGATTAAAAGGCACACTATTAATAAACGTCTATTTTCTGATCTATTTTTATACACAATGTGCACTGGACTATAAGACGCATTATGAGACACTAGTAAGGAACAGGAGTTTTGTCATGTTTTCCTTATAATTCAGCATGTAAGACTTAGATAAGTTAAGTAAACAAAACTGTAATTCTTAAAGTGGTCTCTAAAGTGGTAGACCAGTAAGACCATCTGCTGCTGTGATGATCTGGGGAGCCATCACAAACACGAGGTGCACTAACAGTTGACATGTGATACGTACAGGACATCCTGTCATCGTGGCGGATGTGTTGTTTCAGCAGGATAATGCTCACCCACACAGAGCAATTAAGTGGTTTCGAGAAATGTCTCTGCAAGATTGCAACACGTTCTTGGCCTGCTTGGTTGCCAGATTTACTGTATCACCAATCGAGGATGTCTGGGAGCAGCTGGGATGCCAGCTTTAGCAACCTACGAGTGTACAGCAGGATCTACAGGCCCAGCTGCAACATCTGCATACCCAAATGTATCTCATCTCATATCCAGGAAAGAGGCTCCAACAGGGTACTAGAGCATCCGTTCAACTGCACAGTTTTCCCCAATGAATGTATCCTTTCATTTTAATAATGTAATCACTTACATATATCATCATTACATCTAATAATTTCTAATAAAAGTTTTATTCCATTCCAGCACTGAACTTCTTGGTGTGTTATTTTGGTATATTTCTGGGCATTTTTGAGTAGAGTGTATTTAATGTAGCGTTTACGGCTGTAAGTGATGTAATGGATGTGATTAGTCACAGCAGGTGAGAAATTTCCTGCAGGTAATGATGATTAATAACACTAATAAATTCTGCTCTAATGAAGCATGTTTTATATAAACCCACAGTTGTACATCTTTAATAAAATATGTTGATTAAAAATGTAAATCTGCAGCGTGACATCGAGCCGTCTGCTCCGGAACTGACCGGCGGAGTTCCCTCGGTTCAGAACATCTCTCTGAAGACTGAGATCCTCTGTTTCAGGTCCTCACCGAAAACTCACACTGTTCTCTCTCTCTCTCTCTCTCTCTCTCTCTCTCTCTCTCTCTCTCTCGTTCTCTCATTCGTTTCTTTGTCTGTCCCTCTTTCATGTGCAGCTGTTGTCCACGGCTTTATTCCTGTCAGAGTGTGTGTGTGTGTGTGTGTGTGTGTGGAATGTGAGCAGGTGTGAAGCTGCTGAGGAATGAGGGATGGAGTGAGAGAAGAAATGAAGCGAGCTTTCCTCACAACTCTGTAAAAACCCTCTCTCCACTCTCCCTCTCTCTCTCCTTCAACTTTTCCTTCTCTCTCTCTCTCTCTCTCTCTCTCTCTCTTTCTTTCTGTTGTTGTCTCTAAGGCGACCTCTCTTTGGGTATTATACTGTTTCAGTACTACATAGAACACAATGTGCCCACATTTTAATTCATATAAATATATTTTAGGTGCAAGAGTTCATCCATCTTTTGATCTACTGCACCTCTTCCTGGGACATCCACATCTAGAGGGCATCTAGTGTAGCCAAAAAAACAGAACTCAGGAATAAAAATATTGTTACTTCAAAATAATAGTAGAAGTAAAAGTGGTTATTTAAAATATTTCTTAAGTAAAAGTAAATAAAAGTATTCAGTAAAAACACTACTCAAGCAGGTTGTACTTATAATAATAATCAAAATACAAATAAAATAAAATAAAAAAATAAGCCTAAACTTAGACTTGAGTTACACCAGCGAGCGTTAGTTGGTGCAGACCATTTACCCTGCCTTGGTTAGCTAGACCAGCTTTAAGTAGCTCTGCATCTGCTGTCTGATCAGCCCCGAGTATTTTGTCATGACTCGGGTAGTACTCAGACAGGCGCAGATGTAAAACAGACAGTTTTATTAAATTAAGGAGGAGTAAAGACTGAGGGTAGTCAGAAGAAGCAAGATCAATAATGGAAAACATTCCAGGGTTCATACACAGAAGAGCAATAACGAGGAGCAGGCAGAAATCAGAGTCCGTAAACAAAAACAAGGTCGATATCCAGAGGGCATACACAGGCAAAGAGAAATGCTTTGTAAAATGGGGATTCCAAACAATACTCAGCAAGGAGTGAGTGCAGAGGTGGAGTATGTATAGTGTGGTTACCAGGTGAATACAATGCTCAGGTAATGACTTCCAGGAAGTGTCATGTGCAAAGTCACGTGATCGCATGGAGGAGAGATATCGAGATCAGGTGCATTCTGGGCGTTGTAGTCTTGAAAATGTAGATCACAGGTAGAGCTGAGTAGGAGAGACAGGCATGACAAACAGAGTAAAAAAACTTTTCTAAGGGACAATTTGCTAAACCTAGCTAAATTAAGGAGAAAATGGGAAAAATACGAAATAAATCTTTTTTTGTTTAATTTTGTTTATTTTTCACATGCACTTGTGTCATGCAGCAGAGCAGTATGGACACAAATGTATACGCATGTGACTTTTGTATCTAACAAAACTGTAGAAAAAACAAAAATCATAAGAATTTTGCTGTAATATATTATTCTTTGCATATAGGAATAATGGAATGCAAATGTTGAAATTATGGAAGACCAAACTGTCAGCATTCTACAAACCAATCAATATCAAGTAGAGAGAGATGCAGACCATGTTGGTAGTGATGACAGGTAAAAACCTACAGCTTCTCTCCGGTTTCTGGTCTCATTGCTCAGTAGCAGCTCAAGACTGATTGTGTTCTCCACCTTTAACTCATTTGTGCATTAAAGACACACATACAGGGTACTGAACTGTAGTTGTAATGGTAACAAAATGTAGTATAAGCAATTTAGCCAATTTAAAAAGTGTAATTTTGGCTGATATTTTCTGTTTTAATTTGTGCTGTTTAACCCTTTCTGTCTGGGCCTGGGACTTTACAATGGCAGCCATGCTTGTTAGTTTGTTATTTGGGGGGATAAAGAGAGAGAGAGAGAGAGAGAGAGAGAGTGATGGAGAGGAGGAGTCAGAGAAACAGACAGAAAACACACTCATACACACGAGGGAAAGAGAAATGAATGGGTGTAGTGTGTGTGTGTGTGTGTGTGTGTGTGTGTGTGTGCGTGTGTGTGTAACAAATTGCCTAGTGGGACCTATTCATCTTCTTCAGCTCAGAGCCACAATCGGCCCACCAGCGTCCACTGAGCACGTGCAAACCGAGATACAACCCAGATTTATTTATCTGTACCTTTTTACAAACACTGACACACACACACACACACACACACACACACACACACACACACACACACACACACACACTAACCTCTCAATTTGGTTCACACACTGTGCTAGGAGAATGCAGTTGTGTTACATCCCTGACCAGTACAGGAACTCCAGTGTAGACTGAATGGATTAAGCTAAATGCTAAAGGCTGAATGGGTGAAGCTAAACTGCTGTAGGATGAATAGGAGGGGCTTAACTGCTGTAGGATGAATGGGAGGGGCTAAACTGCTATAGGATGAATGGGAGGGGCTAAACTGCTGTAGGATGAATGGATGGGGCTGAACTGCTGTAGGATGAATGGGTGGGGCTAAACTGCTGTAGGATGAATGGGAGGGGCTAAACTGCTATAGGATGAATGGGAGGGGCTAAACTGCTGTAGGATGAATGGATGGGGCTGAACTGCTGTAGGATGAATGGGTGGGGCTAAACTGCTGTAGATGGAATAGGAGGGGCTTAACTTCTGTAGGGTTGTGTCGCACACACACACACACAGTCTGTCATCACCCTGTCGGTGGTTAGTGCACCCCCAGTGCTCTCAGAGTACAAGAGTGCTGAAAGAGAAAGTGCACTCGCCCACAAGGTGTAACATCTCTCTCTCTCTCTCTCTCTCTCTCTCTTTTTTTGCAGTTTTTCTTTTTATTGGTCCCTCTATTTCTCTCTCTCCCTCTCTGTCTCTCTCCTTCTCTCTCTATCTCTCTATTCCTCTTTCTTTGTCTGTCTTCACTTTATTGGTCTTTTCCTCTATCTCTGTTTCTCTGTCTGTCTTCTTTTTATTGGTCTCTCTCTTCCCTGAGTCTATTATCTGACCCAGATTCTGATGCTGAGCTCTCTCTCTCTCTCTCTCTCTCTCTCTCTCTCTCTCTCTTGCTCTCTCTCTCTCTTTCTCTCTTTCACACACACACACACACACATTTTATTCTTCTGTATTAGATATGTACACTTTCTATGTTGTGTGTGTGTGTGTGTGTGTGTGTGTGTTCATCAAACCAGGTAACAGTGCAGAGCATCTCCCGCTCTGGCTTTAGTTATAATGTGGGTTTGGAATGATTCCTAACATTTTTATTAATGTTATCGATGCAGCACATAAACAATAAAGTTTTAAACTCATGGTAAACATGTAGTGAAATAAAAGTGGAAATAGGAGAAAACAAATGATCCAGTACAGATACAGTATTTTACTACTTAAGTACAGTAGTGAACTAAAAATAATACTCCAGTAGATACAGATACAGTATTTTACTACTTAAGTATAGTAGTGAACTAAAAATAATACTCCAGTAGATACAGATACAGTATTTTACTACTTAAGTACAGTAGTGAACTAAAAATAATACTCCAGTAGATACAGATACAGTATTTTACTACTTAAGTATAGTAGTGAACTAAAAATAATACTCCAGTAGATACAGTTACAGTACTTTACTACTTAAATACAGTAGTGAACTAAAAATAATACTCCAGTAGATACAGATACAGCATTTTACTATACATCTCTGCCCTCCACTGACCTCACCACCAGTTGTAATCAGTGGAGGGAGTCTCCAAATGAACCACAAGGTAATTAGAGCCAATCACAGTCAGGACTGAACCAAAAAACAGTTTATTTAAGTGTCATGCTGGCCAGACACATGACAGACAAACACAGGTACCAAACACACAGTTTATTAATAAATAGGCTAGGGTTACAGGAGTAGTCTGGAACAGGCAGGGTCAATAACAGTATGGCAGCAAACATAAACAACATAAGACAAAACAGTAGTCTACGATAGAGGCTAAGATAGAGCTAACTAGATTCAATACTCAGCAAGGAACAGAGCAAACTGAATGGTATTTATACTAGACAGGCCACGTGCAAACCATCAATAACTGGGGGAGCAGGAGCAGCATAGCGTCATGTGAGCAGAGTAAAGGAGGTCTGGTGTCAGTGCACGCTAAAAAAGCAAAAAATGAAGAATGAGTAAAAAACAAACAGATCATACACAGAAATAAACAAACAAAGAAATAGCACTCTATATGCAGCTGAATCAACAGGGGCAATACTTCACAACTGGCTTAACAAACAAACAGGTACTTATTACAGCTGTCAACATTACCGTGCTAACGCATGCAGTTAAACTTTAACGATGCACATTAGCAGTTTTAATTACCATTACCATCATTTAAAAAATCTAATTATGATTTTAACCATGACTTAGTCACAGAATATTTTGGTGATTAATACAATTATTTTGAAGGCATTGCCACTAATACACATCTTAGTGTTTCTAATACTTTTCTATTTACATTAAAATACCCATAAAATACCCATTATCAAATGCTTAGTCATAAGGAAGAACAAAATGATAATAATCCTGATATCAGAAATGAGGAAAGTGTGGTGATACGGCACATTCATTTTTCCACTACATGCCTTTACTTTCTGACACTCCCTCTCACCTCAAACAAAAAGGAAAAGGCAGACAGACAAACAGCCAGCCAGCCAGCCACACACACACACACACACACACACACACACTTTGAGCACTGTGTGAATATCAGTGATGAATAAATCTGCGTATTTCTTTGAGCTCCAAAAAGCTGAGGTGATATTTACTGAGGGGTTTAGCTCTTATCTTGGCTGAACATAGTGACTGTGTGTGTGTGTGAGTGTGTGTATGTGTATTTCTGCTTTTCTGATCGTCACTTCTGAGACTTGATCACATGACCCGACCTAGGTGTGAAAGAAAAAGAAAAGATAAAGGCATGCACTGCGTCACTCCATATTTCTACATTTTTAAAAACACACCCATTCAGCCTAGAGTAAAGCAGCCCCATCCGTACATCCTACAGCACTTTAGCCCCTACCATTCATCCCAAAGCATTTTAGCCCCACCCATTCAGCCTACAGCAGTGTCCTGATTCTTGTTAGGCTGGAGGGGTAGGGGGGACTGTTAGGCACACTCAAAACAGAGGTGGAAAAGATAGGAAGATGGTGGAACATGCGACCAAAGAACCAAAGGTTGAGGAGGTGAAAAAAGGTCAGGCGGTTTGCTTTTGCTGTTTTTGCAGCTATAGCTGCACAGCTGCACCACGAGATGTGTTGTAGGTACAAGAGAGAAGCACGTAGGTCATGCATAGCAGCAAAAATACATATGAATTCCGATTTGTCTGTTCGCATTCATGATGCATGTCCATGAATCAGATACGTATCCGATTTAGGACCACATATGCAAGTGATTTGAAACAATCTGATTTGGCACGTTCACACAGCCTTGAAAAAAATAGATCTGAGCCACAATTAGCAAAAAAAAATCAGATTTGAGTCACTTCAGTCTGGTAATGTGAACGCTGCTTTATTTAACCCTGCTGCCTATTCTCGGCATAGGGTCTTGTGACCTTAAAATCACGTGATCACTGCTGCTTCAGAGCGTGCTGTTCTATTGATCAGGGCTTTTCTATTAGGATTATACAGCGGTTTGTGAACACTTGAGTCAGTCCCCTTAAATTTGCTCGAAAAAACTTCTGACTACTTTTGAACACACAGTGTATAAAACATGAGCTGAGCTTTAGTAAGAAACTGAAAACAGGTCCCAGATCAGCACTTAGTTAAGCGGGGGAGGGGCGGGGTCAGAGGTCTTCCGTCCTAAAATAAAGTGCTACCAGCTAAGTATGAGCCAGAGGACACTGGCAGCTAAAGGAGAGAGAGAGAGGGAGAGAGATCATTTCTTTGTGTAGTGGTGACTCCTCATTAATAGTTTTCCGGTCTCCGGGCGTCTCCGGGAAGATGGAGGGATGGAGAGGGCAGAGGGATAATTGAGATGAGATGGATTCATCTTCTCAGGGCGAGTTTAAACACTTATTTAACCGAAGATGATTTAAAAACTTAATTCAGAATATTAAGAAGTCAAACATTTACTCCTCACATCAGCACACATTAGCCTTAACGTATTTATAGATCATTATTATCTATCAGTATTTGATCAGCACTTTATAACATATTACTAATGTTATTAATACTTAATTATTCTGCATTAGTTATGTGATATGTTTAAAGAATAACGTGTATCTGTTGTTGCAAATTACCTTTTCATTTAGTCAATTTTTAGTCACTATTATAAGCATTTGATTTGTATTTTATCTGGTAGTAGTCAGCTTGTTTTTATTTGATTAGTATTTAATCATATAATGATAATGTCATCAGTTTGTAGCACTGTATTAGTAAAACTATCATATATTATTGTGTATTATTAATGTTATCAGTATTCAATGCTGCGTCTGTATTTGATCAGTATTTAACCCTGTATCAGTATTTAATCCGTATTTCATCCTGTATTAGTATTTAATCAGTATTTATTCCTGTGTCAGTATTTACTTAGTATTCAATCATGTATCAGTATTTAACCAGTATTTAATCCTGTATCAGTATTTGATCATTATTTAATCCTGTATCAGTATTTAATCCTTTATCAGTATGTAATCTGTATTTAATATTTTATCAATATTTAGTCCTGTGTCAGTATTTATTCCTGTTTTGTTATTTAATCCTGTATCAGTAATTGATCAGTATTTAATCAGTATTCAACCCTTTATCAGTATTTAATCCTTTATCAGTATTTGATCATTATTTAATCCTGTATTAGTATTTAATCCTTTATCAGTATGTAATCTGTATTTAATATTTTAGCAACATTTAATCCTGTGTCAGTATTTATTCCTGTTTTGTTATTTTATTCTCTCTCAGTATTTAATTAGTATTCAAATCTGTATCAGTATTTGATCAGTATGTAATCCTTTATCAGTATTTATTCCTGTATCGATATGTAATCAGTGTTTAATCATTTATCAGTATTTAACCCTGTGTCAGCATTTGATCAGTGTTTAATCCTTTATCAGTATTTATTCCTGTGTCAGTATTTGATCAGCATTTATTCCTGTATCAGTATTTTATTCTGTCTCAGTATTTAATTAGTATTCAAATCTGTATCAGTATGTGATCAGTATTTAATCCTATATCAGTATTTAATCTTGTATTAGTATTTAATCCTTTATCAGTATTTTATCAGTGTTTAATCCTGTATTGGTATTTAATCCTGTATTTGATCAGTATTTAATACTGTATCAGCATTTGATCAGTGTTTAATCCCGCTGTGTTGTTCTGATTGTGCTCCAGTGTAACATTATCCCGCTCCGTCGTTTCTCTTTCTCTCTCCTGATTGGCTAAGATCTCTGTTTGTCACTTCGGCCACCCCGCCTGTTTGCCTCTCCGCGCTCAACCCTCGGCGTCCATTGGTCAGACTGTCCCCCCCGTGAGCGCCTACAGCCAATCAGCGCGCGGCGAAGCTCTCTCTGCTTTCTGCGCTGCTTCGGAGCGGAGCCGCGAGCACAGCGCGTTCAGTTTAGTCACGAGGAGAGAGCGGCTGGAGCGCGAGCAGTGCGGTGATCAGATACGCTTGAAGACGCTTGGAGAGTAAAGTCTGTTAAAAACGGCAGCGCGCGCTCCGCAGCGGCTCCCGCACAGATAACTGCAGACAGCTGGACACGGGAAACCGGGGCTGTGTATTCGGCGCGCGCTTGGTGCTGTTTTCCCCTATTTTCCTTCTTCTTTCTCTCCGGGAGAGAGGAGGTGGACCGCGCGCGCTCGGGTCCGCTCACACCGCGCCGCCAAGATGATGGTGGGGGAGATGGAGGTGAAGGAGAGGCCGAGGCCGAGCCCCGACTACCTGATGCAGCTTCTAAATGAGAAGAAGCTGATGACCAGCCTGCCGAACCTCTGCGGCATCTTCACCCACCTGGAGCGGCTGCTGGACGAAGGTAAAGCCGAGAGAAGCGCCTCGAACAGCGGCCTGTGTGCGAGAGAGAGCCGGGGCGAGCTCAGAGCTCGAGACCCTGAGCTTCTCTCTTTCACTTTGTTGTTTTTTGAGTAAAATTTGTTTTAAACTCAGCGGAATTTAAGTTTTTAGCTGCTTTTTCTCACATAAAGACACTTTTCGACTCACAGACAGACCCAAAGGCGTTAAATCTCTCTGAGAGTAAAGTTTTAAACTCGTCAACAAACGGAGAAAAGTTAGTTTTGATCCGCTCAGAGTTTAGCTAAGCTAACATGGTCGTTAGCACAGTGCTAACCAGCGCTACTTTACCGTTACACACAGCGGGTGAGTTTTTACACTATAAAACGCGTTAAATCTTTTTTTCCAAAGTTCTTACTTAATTAAAGACGCATTTTACCCAAGTAACGATCGTTTTTTTGGTCAGAAATTGCGATTAAGTACAACATAACTGATTAGATACGTTTAGCTAAGCTGAGGTAATAACTAAGTACAGGCAGTAAACTTGTTAGCTAGCTTTAACTAGTTAGCAGTCATAGTTAACGTAACTGAGTACTTTATTTGCTTAATTTATAACTAATTAACTAAGTTATATAGCTTCATAAACTACTCAGTACAACATACCTTGGATATTTCGTTCTTTTTAACCACAGTGAAGTGATTTTGTAGGGTTAGTTTTCTAATAATTCTCCCAAAAAACTCACATCACGTTAGCTAGCCCGCTTGTGTAACGTAACGTTATTTGTTTAACGTAATGCTTAGCTCGTTAACAGCCTAACGTTACTAGTTAGCTAACTTATTTTGATCATAAATCGCAAATTAACGTAGCATTGGTGGATTAGTTATTAATTGAGTTTAGGTTCTTTTTTTTAACACGTTGAGGTAATTAGTGTAAAAACATTAAGAACATTATTTCATTATTTTATTATTCCTCATTTGTTTAGTTTATTTAACTTAGATAGCATGCATTTACTAGCTAAACAGTGATTGTATTTTAAATTTAAGTCACAACTAAAGGAGGTAAGATAAGTTAACTTGATATAACTTATGTGACTAACTTTAGAAAACGTGTTAGCCAAGAATCGCTAAGAAATTCTAACACTTGGATTTTTCTTTTTTTTTATTTAACTAAATTCTAAAGCTTTGTAAGTTACGCAGTGAAGCATAACTAGTGTTAGACCGTGTTGAACTTGTGATTTTATTGAGGAAAAACAATGCAGCAAGCAGCAGAAAATGAAAGGATTGTTTTCCAGATTAAGGGCATTTTTCGGTTTTCTCATAGCTGAAGGAATTTGGAGCAAAAGTATGTGTGTGTGTGTGTGTGTGTGTGTGTGTGTGTGTGTGTGTGTGTGTGTGTGTGTGTGTGTGTGTCTGAGCGAGAGAGTGAGTGTGTGTGTTGCAATGCACCCTAGGGGCTTTGTGTGCTTGCAGCCGTGGACAAAGAGAGGACTGGCCCCATTTTATTGCAAGGAGTCTAAATAATACAGATTTATCCCCTGCATTCATTCCAAAGGGATTTTTTTTTTTTTTTTTTGCCTTAAATTTCTATCCATGTGTGCATCGAGATTCCGTTTCAATATGCATGGGTATCCCTGCATATGCCTGCGTTTATTCCGCAGGGATATCTATTATTTGCTTACAGCTCTATCTATCCATCCATCCATCCATCCATCTACTCATGCATACATTCCTCAATTTATTGGTTATTCCATTCTAATGTGCACTGGCATCCATGCATATGCATGCTTATATTCCAAGGGGAGATGAAGGAAGGAAGGAATGCATGCATATGCAGGAGGGAATGCCAGTGCATTGTGTGTGTTTTTTTATTTTTTTATTTTATTTTATAAAGACTGCATGACCATCTATCACAGTTTCAGGAGTGCCCAAACTTAAAACTCAGCTGTCAACCCTTTCCGCCGTCCAAACCACCAAAACTGCCTATTTTTATCTGAAAAGCTATGATTGTATCGCACTACTTTTTCCCTAGGCGTTGTTTAGGTTGCCTCTGGGCTTCAGCTTCACCCCCCAAAATACTGGTCGACAGCGAGTCCCTTTCTGTGAAAGCTATATCAGCCACTGTGGCAGCGAGACACACACACACACACACATTCTTGAGCGGTTAAGGTGGCTGTACTGCTGCAGCGTTATTGAATACCAGTACTGTTTTTTTGTGCACTAAAACTGCAAGCTGTCATTGCTTAACAAACAGGTTTAGTGTGTGGACAGGGAACATTCGTGGCATGCCATTCACGCTTTAGCGGGTTTCAGTTAGATAAATTTAAAGATAGGATCTTATCCTGGTTTAGTGTTTTGAGATGTATCAGTACTGGGATTCTCACGATTACTTGCTTAATATTGATCTAAACCTTAAAGTGATTAAAGTGTGTTACCTCCTCAATAAAACAAGTAGTGCTTAGTTTGTAGCTTTTGTAGGTTTTTACAGATTAAACTGCACTTTATCGTAACTTTAACTCAGCACAAATATTTTGTTAATGCATAAGTATATGTTAAAGTTCAGTGTGCTCAAATATCCACAATACATACCCAGAACTGGCCTGCTTTTAAGTGTAGTCAGAATCAACTCACAGTGCAGAGTAAGGCTTAAAGGGGTCATCTCTCATTTATATAATGACAAAATAGTATGTTAAAATTTAATGTGCTAACTTGTCAAACCTGCACTGTTTAGATCAGTATGTATGTATATAGTCTCAGTTACAGCTTATGTTTCTTTGTAGTTATTAAAATGACCTTTGGAAGTATATTTTTATTGGATTTTCATAAAGAAATGTGTGTGTGTATATATATATATATATATAATCATTTATTTTTCATTTTATCGAAAACTTTTGTATTTTAATGAAGGATTTCTACAAAAATTTGTAAAAGATCTCATATTCAATATGCATTATTCTGCAACCATTCAAGGCATAGATTTACTATTTGACCTATTTTAAAGCTAATTTCTCAGTTAATTATTAAATGTATAAATGGATTACTCAGTATAATCTATATACTAATGAAGTTACCATAGCAGCTGCAGTCAGAACCTTTTAAATGAAATATCTAGTTCATTCTTTAATCTTTCATCGTAGTGCTACATTCATTACGACAGCCTGAATGATTTATTTTATAGTGCTGTGTGTGGTGTTTAATTGAAGAAGTGTGTGTGAGTCTGATGCCTTTTGCAGCCCCTTTTCGTGGCAGGATGAGGAATCGCTCATGCAGCTGTTCTTTTTAACACCAAACAGTGAACTCTTGGTTCCTACCACGTGTGTTTGCTCGCACTTTGGACCGTAATCTGTACCCTTCAGCCCCCAATACACTCTCACAGCCATGTGTGTGATGTTTAGTCACAGAGGAGGGGCTATACGAACCCCCCATCCTTTTGATGGGTCTCTGCAGATTGCAGACAGCTAGGTGTAAATCACTGTTCTGAAGTGATGTACTTCATTTGCATACTGATTTGACTATGCAAATGAAGATAGTTGTTTAATGTGAGCTGGCCGTGGCTGTGTAACGGTGAAGCTGGAGAGCTTTACCTGGAGAGCAAACAGAATGATAAAATGAGTGTGTGTGTTTGAGATTGCTCTTTCTCCCCTGTAATTTAGCTGTGATTCAGCTGCTGTCTGGAGCTTTTCGAGTGGCCATTTGCTCACTGTGACCCAACAGCTGCTGGGGGCCGGTATTTGGCCGGCGTTAACATAGCGCTGAAATCACTTCACCCTCCGCTGCTGCTGCTGGGACCTACAGTCTCGAGAGAAGGAACCATGTTCCATGTTATGAAGTGTCCAGCATACAGAACAAAGTGTATATGTTAGATTCATTGAAAACCAAAAATGTGTAGAATTTTTTAGCTGTCCTGACGAATTTTGTAGGAGTTTAACTGTATAAATGTGTAAATACGTTCTGCAGTTTTTATTGCTTAAAGAATGCGTTCATCCTTTGCAAAGCGCAATCTGCATGTATCAGCATTTGTGTTTTTAAACTAATCTAAGAATTTTAACACTTAAAAGTTTCCTGTTTTAAAGCTGTTCTAGAATATTCAGTTCTGAACCTGAATTTCACAATTTAGTTATTCAAAGGAAGGAAGAAGTTCTAGAGCTGTCTGACTGGCTTTGTACATTCTAGACATGTCGTAAGTAGTGATAGATTTTTTTTTGCACCTTGATGCAATACATTGGTTTGTCCTGCGTTTACTTAATGTGTTCAAGAGATCTCAGACTTTGGATCAGTCCATTCTACAAGTATCATTGTTGAAGAACTTTCAAACTTTGCAATGCGTTCTAGAGTTGTCCAGCTTTGGCTCAGCTTGTTCTAGGGCTGTGAATCGGTTCTAGATTTTTCTAAGCGTAATGCTGTTAATTTTAGAGCTGTTGAATGTTGGCTCTGTGTGTTCTAGAATACAGCCTGTATTGGGTGTTCTGTACATTCAGAACATAAGGGAGTGTTCAATATTTTTTGTTTAGAAAAAGATTGCACTGCATTCTAGAAGAGTTTATGTAGTGATGTAAGTTGTACTGCCATTGACACTTATTGTGAGTAAGTTTACTGTTTACAATCTAGAGAACTGTGTGAAAGTTACAATGAGCATAGTGCTGGACTGTACTTCACACAAACAGTAGATACAGATCTGGAGGATGAACACAGGAGAGAGAGCCACTCTAGACGCAAACTTCTCACTCGTCTACATTCGGTGTGAAAACAGCCTCCCCTCCTTGTTCCCTCCCTACTTGTTTTCCTACCAGGCATTTTGACAGCTGTACGCATGCTCACAAATGTATGCACAAATACCCGCACACCCCCCTCGACACTCACTGTTCATACCTTCGACTTAAACGGCGAGTGTGTGTGCAGCTGTTTCCATGGTGAAAGAAAACTGACACCTTTAGACGTCCCCTGCTCTGACCTCCACTCTGGGCAGCTGCTCTCTGCTCTGCTTTTAGCTCTGGTGGTGGAGGTGTAGGGGTGACCCTGTGTGTGCACGCGTGTGTGTATGTGTGACCATAGTAATGGCATTAGCAGCAGGCCAAGAAAGTAGTGAGACTTGGCATGTGTTTTGCAAAGTGTGATTTATCCATTGTCTGGAACTCTTAAGTCCAGTTCTGTCCACTAGGTGGTTCTCAGGTAGCTGGACAACTCATTCAGAATACACCATATGTCTGAATGTTTGTGGACACCCCTTTTAATGAAACTATTTATGTGCTGTAAGCAGCACCCATTCCTGACACAGATGTGCAAATTCACACAGACAGCTTGTCTAATGTAGAAAAAGAGGCACTGAGAGGTAAAGCAGTGAGACTGTGTTCTCACGAATGACTGTGCTCCATCCAATACTTTTTGGGATGATGCGGAGTGGTGATCATTTGTAATGTTTGCCCATGTAGTGTATCTCTAGAATCTATCAACTTAATGTGGCCCTGGTAAATTTTGTACATCAAGGCATCTTCAAAAAAATTAGAAATCAACATTATTTCATTTTGTCCTTCACCCCTCAGACGGCCCATACAATCAGCTAACTACAGAAATTACAGAAGCAGAACTGCCCTTAAGGGGACACCCATGGATTTCCCTCAAGGGCAGGCGGAGATGCTAAGTGGACGGGGGCACCTTAAACCCTCAAGGGTCTGAGATTAGTCATGCCTAGTTTTTATTCCTCTATTTAACAGTAAATACAGACATCCCTAATATTAGTGACTTTAGATTGCTGTATATTAGTGTTTGTTATGAGAGGCAGGTATTTAGTCTAATTAGTTTGTGTTAACACAAGAAGTGAAACAAAAGATGTGCGGGTAATTAATACGGCAGTAAAATCACATTTTTTTTTCTTGTAGTAGTTTATATTAAAAGACATTCTGGACTGATCTATGTCAAAATAGTGTGATAAATATTGTGTATTTAAATAACGTGATTCATCATTCTAGAGAACACAGTGCCACTGCGGCACAGGCCAATGCTGGGTGGTCTTATACCCCTCTAACCCAGCCCAGCCCCAGACTTTGTATTGGACATGGAACTGATTGGTTTAAGTGTATCTGCTCCAAAGAGAGTCTTATTCTGTTGGCAGTTCTTCTCTACTAGACAAAGCTCTCTCTGTGTGTTTGTCAATAATGGGTGCAAGTTAAATGTATTCTTTAATAAGAGTGTCATCACACCTGTCATGTATTTTCCCACAGTGTAAAGCAGAGCAGCAGTTAGATATGACTGTTTATGGAAACTGGAGAAAAACCAGGAGCTCTCTGAGAGACCTGTGGAGCCGAGCCAGTGAGGAGTTGGGCTGATTAGCCAAGTGTGTGTTGAGTGTGTGTTGTGGAGGTTGGAGACGGTGCCTCAGGCTCAGATAGCCTGCAGCAGTGCCCGTCCACAAATGCGCGTGCACACACACACACACACACACACACACACACACACACACACACACACACACACACTCAGGAACCTGCTTTAAAATCTCCTCAGCTCTTTCTAAAAACCTCCCTAGATGCCACTTTACAAGGTGGAATTTAATTAACTGCTGCTGTCGCTGGAGCTGAAGAGTATGCCTCTCTCTCGCATTCTCTCCTCTCGCTCCTTTCTGTTTTTGATTCATTTCTGTCTTTCTCTCTCTTCTCTTTTCCTCTTTCCATTTTGTATATCTCCCCGTTCCTTTCTGTACTCCGTCCACTCTCCCTCATTTCCTGCTGTCTTTGCTTTCTCACTGCTTATTGTATTCCTATTCTTTTTTTCCCTCCACTGTCTGTCGCTCTCTTACTCTCCTTTCTCACTCTCTCATTGTGTGTGTGTGTGTGTGTGTGTGTGTGTGATGAATTGGATGGCAGGATGCGGTTGGCAGGGTTAGCGCAGGGACATGAGGGGGAGCACTCGTCTCTTCACTTTATTTTTATCCCCCCTCTCGCGTGGTGGTGGTGGTGGTTTGATGGGAGTGTGTGTTTGATCTATCAAATGCCACCACGGTACTGTGTGTGTGCGCCCGCGTGTGTGTGTCTGTCTGTCGGCCCCTGCCATGTGGCCCCCTGATAAAGCTGTCTGTGTGTCAGTATGTGGACTGATATCAGGGGTTTCCCTTCCATAAACACAGGGGCTCCTTATCTCATACTCGCTTCCCTTCTAACACACACACACACACACACACACACACACACTTTCTCTTGTTCAGACAGTGTTGCATGGCTTCCTTGCAAAGAGGCTTTTTTATTTACTCAGGACAGATTTCATATTACAAACACAACAGAGTTTGTTGGCTGTCTTCTAGCTTTCACTTTGTGTGTGAGAGATATAGAGTACATACTATGGAATACTGGTGGAATACAAAATACTTGTGTTATGATTGTACAGCAACATATTAACATATTGTAGATAATAAATTTATAAAAATTTCTTCCAGTACGTTTTACACATGCAGTAGTATGAGTTCTAACATAGCCGTCAGGAGAAACTCTGAATCCATTCTCTGATTTTCAGATTAAAGTAAAATGAAGGTGTTCGTCTCAGTTCTGTGCTAATCCTGTGCTAGTTTAGTGGCAACTAGATTTTCAGTATGTATTGGAGGTAAGATAAGATAACTTTATTATCATTGCAAAGTGTACAGCGATATTGAGCAGCAATCCCAAGTAGAAAGAAGTAGAAAAAGAGAAGACGCTTTTCATGTACACAGTGAATGTAAGGGGAAATTTATACATATATACCCAAATATCGGCAAGCATGTTCAGAATGGGTCTGTGTGTAACGGTGTGTAACAAAATGTGTATAAGTATAATAAGGTGTCTTATTGCAGTTTGCATTACAATGCTTTAAGTTCCTGTTTGTAAAAATGGGTTAGTATGTTAATTTTTTGTACTAACCTGCCAAACCTGCCCTATTAAGATTAGAATATTATATTGCTTTATTTAGTATAAGTGTGTAGTAGCCGATTGGGTTTATACATTAGTTTTTGATGGTTTTCGTTGGTGTTAATTAATTCCATTTTAACAATAGGAAGAACTTTAATTTCAAATAGTAGCTGGCATATCTGCTTTCTGGACCAATCACTATCTTAACAAATTATATGTATGGTTAATTAGCAACACATTTTTACATGTTGGCAATATATATAAAAAAAAAAAAAAACGCCTGTCTGGAGTTTGCAGCCCAAAACTTTTTTTTTAGCCCAATAAAGTAAATGTTAATTTTGTTTAAAACAGTGGTTTTATTTTATTTATTTTTTTCTTACTAATGATAATTAAACATTTAAACGTTGTTATTTAAATGTCTGGATATTTGTAACGAATACATATGTCCGCACATTCAAAAGTGTAATCATATTATTGCTGTTATATCAGTGGTATAAAATGGTCTTGATAAAAATATTGATATGGTAATTTTTTCGAGGGAAACTATTTCCAAAAATAACTTTCCCAATAATTACTGTGACTGGTCTAGTCTGGGATTATGCTTTCATTTTTTGCTAACATCAGTCATTAAAGAAGGAATTAATAACAGTTTTTTTTTTGTGTTATGTTAAGTTAGGTTTACATATCTGCTTCTCTTTAGCCTTCTGCAGTCTCAACCACCCTCACTATCATAAGTAATACCCTGAGGTAAGAATGAGAACCCTATAGTAATTATTACTGCACGGTGAGAGAGGACGAGAGACAGAGGGCAAGAGAGGGATAGACAGATGGACTGATAGAGAGGAGAGCCAGAGAGTGAGCTCATTTCTTGTTTCAATGTAAAAACAAAACCACAGCACCCGCATCAAGACGGAACCGAAACACACACACACACACACACACACACACACACACACACACACACACACAGCTAAGAATGAGTAAAAGAGGAGGAAAGAGCTAGGCTCTGTGCGAGAGGGGTGAAGTTATTCCAGGCAGCTGTGGAATGCAAACGGGCGAGGCCCTTCCTCAGGATCTGCAAGACTAGTTTTTTGTGTGTGTGTGTGTGTGTGTGTGTGTGTGTGTGTGTGTGTGTGTGTGTGTGTGTGTGTGTGTGTGTGTGTGTGTGTGTGTGTGTGTGTGTGTGTGTGTGTGTGTGTGTGTGTGTGTGTGTGTGTGTGTGTGTGTGTGTGTGTGTGTGTGTGTGTGTGTGTGTGTGTGTGTGTGTGTGTCAAGTATAAACATTCAGCTCCTAGACAGAGTCTCATAACCACATTTAAATTAATGAAAGAGCTGGGGTGACTTGCAGCATGACTACTGAGTGTGTAAACCTTCTCAGATGGTGTTTCGGCTCTACAACACACTGCACCACTCTTTCCGTCCTAGCCGGGCGTGGCTTCCTGCTCCAGAAAGTAAGTCTGTGTGTGTGTGTGTATGGTCAGAGCCATTGCAACATCCTGACAGCAGCCTCTTGTGAAAGCTGTGCTCGGGGTTTTGTAAACTGTGTTAAAGTAGCTTCAGACCATAAACATGGGCAGCTTTGGCACAAAGTGTTGAGCAGTATCCAGACATCTCTTCTAATGAGTGAGTTAGACATTCACACAGCATGTACAACTTCGGCATGCACTGTTTTGGGACATGTGGGCTAGTGACTGGCCTGGACCGTTTGACAAAAATATTAAATATTAATACTTAAAGGAGCACCTTTAAGGAGTAACTTTCACACCAGTACATGTTACAATAGGGCAACAGTAAGTCCAAAACAAATGCTTTATATTAACTCTCTCTTCATTTGACTGCTGTAAAGGCCAGCAGTTAACATCATGGCTAAGCCATGTGTCCGTTAGCAGAGAGGCTGTGAATGAGTTCTCTGTGCAAGACTCCTTTGCTCAGCTACATCTGTACATAGCACCTTTTAAATCATATTATTTGGGAATTGGCATTTCTCACTCTTGTGCTCCCCCTGCAGTGGTGGAGTGTAGTTCATGCTTTGAGCCAAGCTTGAAAGATTCACTTTGCACACATGCATTTCTGGACAAGCTGAAAGCTACAGAACAGTAACTGAAAGTGAGAAAAACGTGTGGCGTGAGGCAAGATTAGAGGATTTATACATGTGACTTTGGTTGCTCAATGATATTCAGTTCTGGAACGCAGGGTCCTGCTCACTTCAACAGTCACAGTGCCGTTGGCAGCATTTAGAGCCCAAAATAATTACAATAGATATTATTGTAGACAATAATAATAGATACAATAGTTACAGTTGGCAGAGCACCTACATGGTTCTTAAGCTGTTTTAAAAGGCTAAAAAAAAGGATGCATGATTTGTTGTATTAGGGCCCCAATGATAAAGTTAAACATGCTATAAAAACAAAACTTTTTTTTATAGTTGGCTCTGTGTTTGAGTTCTATGTTTCTTCCATGTCACAAACTGTATAGGGCAGAGTCATGTGACTACACACGTAAAAGTATGTTTTCAGTGCACAGTGCATTAACACAGTGAGGAGTGCATTAAAAGAGCAACATATAACTAATACAAGCAAGGAAAATTCTATTATAGATAATTGATGTTAGTTTTAATGCATTTTTAATTATTTCCTAGCTCTGACTTCTGTATTGATTAACTATTTCAGCATAACGGAGGCGGAAGTGAACCCCTGGAACCCTCCCGATCTGTCACAGCCTGTCTGGACTGCGTGGTGTGCAGGATATTTTAAGCTGTGATCATGCAGGGAACCTCTCTGTAGGGGCGGATTAGCGGTTCTGGACTCGGGATTACTGTAATTTAGTGTGCTCTAACTGACTGAACAGTTCTCATCAGAATCAGAACTGTACCATCGAATAAACACATCAGCCAGTTTCAGTGAGTTGTTAGTTGGTGTCAGTGTAAATTAGACATGCTGTTATTTTTATATTGTGTGTCAGTCTTGCTGCAGGGCTTAATGAAGCTGTAATATACACATTAAATCACACTGCAGAAAATCACACGCCTGTGAACATAGAAATGCGTTTTCAAGATCATACTTCAATTTCATTGGTCTGGGACAAATAACACCTAATCCCAAAATACATGGCTCTGTTTACACCTAGTAACTTCATGGGTCTTGAGTATCAGGATTATATCTGAATTAGGGCTGTGACAATTGGTCGATATTAACTAATCGCTAATTTTTAGCACTACACAAAGTACTTGAGACAGACAACAGACAAACACAATGGGCGAAGAGTAAGGGGCTCGCTTACACTTAGTCAACTCTGCATATGTCTTCTAAAGTGCCCAAACACAACAGATTACAAATTTACTCAGTAAATATAATCACTTTGCACATTTAAATGGCAATAATCTGGACAGTTAAACAGCGTTTAAATCTCACATTTAGCTATTTCTATTCTTTGAAAGCGATAAAGAATGCTAGAAACAGGAACCGTACCCACAGCAGGCAGAGGTCGACTAGTGGGGAAAAATAATCGTCAGATTAGTCGACTACCAAAATAATCTTTAGGTGCAACCTTAATCTGGATAAAACAAAGCCACATAAAAATGCAAGTGTGAATGCACCCAAGATGCATTTAAACCAGGAAGAAATTTGATCACATAAATTACTATTAGAGGAGGTCTGGGGCACATAATACAGCAGTATAAACTCCATTAGTCTCTTAGAAACATTCCACAACTCCAACCAGTATAATTTATAAACTAGCAACTGAATACATAAAACACATAACTACAAAATAAGTAAATCTAAATTTGAATTCTATACTGCAATCAGCTTTCAATCTGACTAACCAGACACATTAAATGCAAATGGTTCAAATCTTATAAGGATGGTTTTAGTTGTATGAAGTCAGCAGGTTTAAAAACAATGGGATCCCAGTATCTCGTTCAAGATGCCAATCACACACTAAACTGGAGCGTAGATTTGAGAAGTGCTTGTTGATTCTTACTGAGATTTTTAATACAAAATTACAATTGAATTACCCTATCCTACGCTAATTACAAACTACTGATTGATGCACGCACGCAGGCACACACACACACACACACACACACACACACACACATTATCTGGATTTCACCAGAAATACAGCCTTAGTTGTTGATGTAGGTTTTAAAGATTTCTTTTAACTGTCCTTTAGAGTTTATAGTTTAGAGAGAAACTTTTCAGATTTCGGCAGCTCCTTTTACAACTAATGTGTCATCAACTTTTCAGAGATACTCTGCTGTAGTTTCCATTTGTCGGTTTCTCTCTTGCTTTTTCACTATCTCCCCTGTTTCCCTCTGCATCATGTTCAGAATCTTATGAAGTAATTATGATGAATATTAATAGGGTAAAGGGGGAAGTGAAAATACAAGTGGAACACTGGTGGATGAGTTATTTATAGGATCAGTAAATAGTAGAGAGCTGAAGAGCAGGTATCTTTGTTTCTGTGCTGAACAACCTCAGAAATGATTGCTGTTTTTTGTTATGGCTCTCTCACTCGTTGATTAAGTTCTTTTTCGTTCTGTATCTCTCTCTTTCTCTTCATATAAATAACTTATTTTTAGGTTAGGGTCCTATGATCTGTTTGTTGCAGCAGCAGCAGCAACAACAGTAGTGATGGAGAGAACAGAGTGACTGGGCTTTGTTTGGAGGTCAGTGTGTTAGTGTGTCTGACTGAATCGACTGATTGTACACAGTGAGGGGAGGGGTGAGAATGAGAGCACAGAGAGTGAGACAGGAAAGTGGGAGAGGGGCAGAGAATACGGAAGAATGGAGAGATGAGGGAAAGAGAGAGTGGAGAGATGAATGGTGTGTTTACTGAATGAGGTCACCCTGCAGGCAGCGATGGGAGACAGTCCGTACTGGAGTGTTTTCACATAATGGAAGCCTCTGTTTTACACACACACAGGCACGCACACACATGCACACACAGAATTATGACAGTACTTGTTTATTGAAGCAGAAATAGCTGAAGTTCCATTGTCCTGCTCGGGGTGACTCTGCAGAAGGAATTTGATCGTGTTCATTTGACACACTAACCAGGAATGCTGCTGTTCAGCACTTTTGTGTGTGCGCATGTGTGTGTGTGTGCGTGTGTAAAGGCGCTGGACTGTTATTACAGGTGTGATGAGTTCTGTACTGATTTTAGTAGTGGTGTTGCATGTCTAGAAACAGGGTGGTATCAGGTGGCTCAGGTTTTACAGGGTCGGCAGTGGAAAACTTCTTTATTCTGTTTTTAAAGTAAAGCGTGACCTCTCACTCTTACTGTGAAATAGTTTATTATATGCTCTCACTATTATACATTTTGCAGTATAGTTTGTTTTATGATTGGTTGCACTCTTTACTCTATAATATATGGAGATATTTGGAGTGCATTATTAATATCATGACATTCTAGATCATTTACTTCCTAAACAAATGGCAGAATATAAACTGACTGCTCCAGACCACACTGACTCTCTCTCTCTCTTTGCCCTCTCTCTTTCTCTTGCTCTCTCTCTTCTTTTTTCTTTTGTGTTTGAAGACCAGTTCTGACATTAAAGGCCTGTAACAGGCCCTGTCTGCTCACATTAACCAATGAACGCTCTATCTCTGCTCTTTCTGTCTCGCTCTTTTTATTCTCTCTCTTGCTCTTGTTTTCTCTTTCTCTTTCTCTCTCGTGCACTCTCACACACCCCTCTGGCATTACTTCTCCTGTATCCATCCCTCCATCCTTCTTTTCTCTTAAGGCGATCAGTGCTTTAAACCCGTAAGCAGGCAGGAGAGCCTGCCAGGCTGGAGAGAGATGTGTGTGTGTGTGTGTGAGGGAGGGAGAGAGACAGACAAGGTTTTGGCATTCTGACCTGCTTCTGCCAGTTCTACAGTCACAGTGCTGTCATCTGTTTACTAAGCCTGTGCGCTAATGTTTTAACTCTATTGCGTGCGCACACACAGTGTGGTCCTTTGGAGTTGTGTTTGTTTTTGTTTCTTTTGAGAGCTACGCTACTTAAACATTTTAGTGGAAAGTGTAGGTCTTGCCACTCAAGCTCTGTAACTACACAAGTATTTGGACAGCTGCGGATTTTGCTTATGAAATCCTTCTGCTTGATTTATAAATTTAGTTCCTTTGTCATTTAAAAAAAGTGAAACATCAATGCAAAACGTGAAAGATTTAAGAGGGAAAGCTTTTCCTGTGTTTGAGTGAGAAACTAGAGGTGAGTTAGTTATTAGGGTTTAATATATATTTTAAAATAAGAAGTATTCTACCTTCTATTTACATTGATAACTACTGCAAAAAAATTAAAGCACTAAAATTAAAACATTGTCCATTAACAAAGTGTCCCTAACTTTGAAGACATAGTGTTTTTTTATTTTTGACTTTGCCTTGCTCACTTCACACGCATACTGCACACACACACACGGACGCACACATGCGGGCCACCTTAAACCAAACCTGCAATCAGCAGCTCACTGTTTCATCTCATGCCCTCGTCTCACAGCCCTGACTTCAACAAGCCCAGACTTGCTGTAGTTGCTGTACAGCTCGACTCGGAACACTCAACAACCATCACATTTCTTTCAGCCTCTGAAATGAAACTTTATCAAGCAACATCGTAACTGGAGGTCCAAGTGAACCTCTGAGGTTCCAAAATTCTGCTTCAAAAAGCCAGAAATTGCACAACTTTAAACAAATTCTGCTTTAGTTGTGGATTGCAATTACTTCTCAACTTTTGCAATTGTAGTACTCAGTCTTATTATGGGAAAATTTTAGAACAAACATAAACAGTTGTAGATTGAGTTTTTAGTGTAGTTTAAAATGTCAGAAGTGAAACATTTGAAATTCAAGGGCTCCAAAGCTGTATACCTTTACAGATTCAACTGCTGAAGTTGCGTAACAGCTCTTCTCGGCTGCTATCCCTTGACTGCAGCTGTAACGGTCTTGGTGTAAAAATACACCGAGCTGGGGACTGTCTGCACTGAGCATGCTCAGGCCGTTTATTTTTTGTGTGACTGTTATTGTCACGGTAACAGACAAGAGCAGTTAGTTGTTGTCCACCACGTTTGTCCCCCGGGCATTTTTTATGAGCTCAATTACGCTGCGTGACTGGATGAGGCCGTGCAAAACGTTCCCACTGACACACGCTTTCATTTTCTCACTGGTGTAAATGGTCCTCGTCAGTAGTTGCCCTCTTTTCCTGCTAATTAAAGCCTGCAGAATACCCCCCACCCGCACCCAGGCACGCAGTACAGGAGAGAGGGAGACTGAAGAAGGAAGGCTGATGAAACACAAGAAGGGAACAATGCAGCATTGGTTGCAAGCCTCGGCCTCAACGGCTGTTTAGGTTTGGACCACAACAATGATAAGATTCACGCCACACACACACCACAGTCTCAACCACACGACCACCATCACACAACACACTCCTCTACAGAGGTGTGTGTGTGTGTGTGTGTGTTGAATTATATCTGCAGTGGCTGCTCAAGCATTGTTATGTAGCAGACAAATTAAACGCAATAGTACACCATATGGACAAAAGTATCGGGACAACTGGTTTATTGTTCCTTATTTAGGTATTCAACAACAAGTTAGATGTATTGGCGTTAGAATTAGAAGTGTCAGGATGTTGGATGATCACCACCCCACCTGATCTCCCAACTCCTCCACTCATGCCAAGAATACTGGATGGAGCACCACCATTCTAGAGAACCCAATTCCACTGCTGCACATCTCAATGCTGGGAAGCTTTGATTCCTCTTTAGCCTCCTCCAGGCATTAGGCATGGTGGAAATAGATTCATGTTTTTTGCTTTAGAGAGTCCTATTCTATTGGCAGCACTTTTCTGCAAAGACTATATTTTTGAGCTATTTGTATAGCG